>NW_027197436.1:22500-61587 GCF_038502225.1 Cherax quadricarinatus
AGACAGCTATCTGTTTTCAAGAGGAAATTGGGCAGACCTCTAAATTTATTGTCCCATCAGTAGGGTTATGGTTCATACATTGGATTGCGTATGGCCGGCAGTAACAGTCTGGTTGAGGACTGGGTCTCAGGGGCGTTGACCCCCGGTAGACTCCAGGTAGACAGTTTGTAGACATTCCCAGCACTATTTTATTGGCGCTAGCTGTTATTACAATGCATGATTTTCCAAGGTAATTACACTGGTCTGCATTTGGAATGTTTTTATTTTTTTATTTTCATTTATGGTTGTGATCTTACATATTTTTGGGATGCTGATTGTAAATATCTAAACTATTTTGCTCTATCAAGTAAGGATTTTGAATTAAATACAAATTAATGATAATAAAATATGGGAATTTTTAATAAATTGTTAATTTATTAAAATTAGGCAAGGAATCATGGAAAAGTACATTCTGTTAGTTTTAAGAACATATGAATTGCAAATCAACATGAATCAAATCAAATGATTTTATTTAAAAAATAGGCTTCTAATGGTTAGCTTACATAATGAATCAAAGGAAGGAGGACTGCTTTGATTTTCGCTTGTGCTGTGCATCGAGACCATTACGTTTCATTGTTCATCAGTAATCCTCCATCATGCTGACATTCTATCTGTCCTGGTGTTGAGTTTCCATGGTGAAAATATGCTGATGGAACCGCTCTCCTTGTTCCTCACTGTAGTCCCCACAATTGTTGGGAAAATAGTCAAGATGTGATTGCAAAAAGTGCACCTTCACACTCATTCTAGACCCAAGTTGTTGGAAACTTGAAATCAGGTCTTGGATTATTTTTTCATATTCAGGGGAGAGCCTATTTCCTAGGAAGTTGTGGACAATCTGCTTGAATGAAAACCAGGCATCCACCTCGACACCTGCTAATGCTTCATCAAAATGCTTGTCCTTCATCAATTCCCGAATCTGAGGACCAGCAAAGATTCCTGCCTTTAGCTTACCTTCACTTATACAAGGAAACTTGGACTCCATTTGCTTGTTCAAGGCCTTCACAATATTTTTCATAATCCCTAATTTTAATTGGAGTGGTGGCAGCAGAATTTTCTTGGGGTCAACTAGTGGCACAGTTTTCACGTTGTGATTTCCGGGTAAGAACCTGGTTCTTGGTGGCCAGTCTTTTTGTTCATAGTGGTGGCTGTCTGCCAGCCTTCAAGGCAGTGTATCCGCCTTGAAGACCTAGTAGAAGAGCAATAACTTTTAAATCACCACAAATGAGAAAATTGTGATTCTGGTACTTGATTGCGGATATTAGTGTCTTCATATCAGCGTAAGTTTCTGACATTTGGACACTGGCCAACTGGCACAGATGCAGCTGTGTTGCCATTGTAGAGAAGTACAGCCTTTAAACTTCTTTGAGGAGAATCAGTGAACAGTCTCAATTCATCTGCTTTGCATGACATCCCCATGTGTTCAGTAAGGCCAGAAATATTTGAACAGAAAACTAAAGATTAGTCTTTGTCAAAGCATTGAGTGAATTCCGCTTTACGATGACGGTACCAAGCGAAAGTTGTTCCAGGAGCTAGAAGCCTGTGTTCCGTTAGTCTAGAGCCAAGTAACCGTGCAATTTCTTTTGGAAGGTTGAGGTCTCTCACCAAGTCATTGAGTTCAACTTGGTTGAAGGATTTGGGATCGTCATTTGTTGATGGTTCATAGTCTACTTCCATCTCCTTAGAATCACTGGTGTCAGACTCTGATGGAATTTGCCATGTCTCAGGTGGCACAGGTACAGGAATATCTTCAGAGTGTGGAACAAGCCTTATTGCTGAAGGAATATTTGGGTATATTATGCGATCTTTAGTCTTCTTGTTGAACCCAGCTACTTTAGTCATACAAAAGTAGCAGTCATTATGGTGGTTCATCTGCTCCCGCCATACAATTGGTACTCCAAAGGGCATACATTTAAGTTTTCCAACTGACCACATTTGGAGCTTACTGATGCAACTCTTGCAAGCTTTGTGTGGTGCAAATGGTTTGTCCTGGTCTCCAAGTTTGCAGCCAAAATAAGCAAAGTAGTAGAGCTTCAATAAAGGAGTGATGTTGCTCCGGGAATCTGAAGGAGTGAATTGCCCACAGACATAGCAACATATGTCTGGTGAATTTATGCAGCCTCTAGACATATTAATAATCTGAAAATAAAGAAAAATATATTAGATTTAACATTTAGGTCATTATAAGGTAAGCATTTTAATTGGTAATATACCACTTTCTCATTTACTTATGTTATACGAATAGAGAAAAGTAACGTTTCCGTTTAACTTGATAACCTGATGTGATAGAGATGAATAAAAAACACAGTGACTCACTATTATCCATATATATATACCGGAAAAGATGCGATGTAGTCAATAAAAAAAAATCATGTAGATCAGTGTTACTGCGATAAGCAAAATTTTGCTCTGAACCTGCAAGGGTTATACCGAGTTGTCTCCAAACCTAAGCCATGGATGGAGAACCGAACGTCACCCAACTGTCTAAAGGCAACACAGAGTCGACTCAGACGCAAGCAACGACATTGTAGTGCAGGGTATGATAGGAATTCTATCGATTTCGCCAATTTCTCCGAGAAATCAGCTTGCTTGGCGCCTCGTGGCTTTGGAAGGTACATCCCCTAGCCACGTGATGGCCTGGCTAGGAATAACCTATGTTACTTTGCCTAACAACTAGGATCACCCATGTTCCCCTGCACAGCAGGGGAACACGTTTGATCCTAGCTGCTGGACAGGGAAATACGAGTGATCCTAGCTGCTATGCAGGGAAAAACAGGTGATCCTAGCTGTGTTCCCCTGCCCAGCATCTAGGATCACATGTGTTTCTCTGCCCAGCGGTTAGGATCAACGCTTTCATCTCCAGCAACATCACTGACATTCACGGCTTATAGAGGCAAAATATCAATGGTGTTGTTTCTTTCCGTGGATGGGAGAGTATTTCTAGTTCCATGTCCACATGAGTCTTTATCGAGGGCCGAGAGGCAACACTCACGTCTATATGCTGCTCAGTGCACACTGCCATGATAGTCACTGTTGTTTCTATGTGAATTTCTGGCCTAGCTGTGTTGTTTCTCAACCCATTTAGTCACTTGCAGTGTGATTTTCCGAGCGTCCAAGCCACTTCTAGCCGCCTAAAAGTAACAGCAACAAAAATCAATTCTTGTAACCCAGCTATTTCTTAACAACACCTCCGATAATGTCTGTTTCTTAGCTCATCGAAAGTTTTTTCGGGATCATGTTTGAGAATTTTGTTCTTATTTGTTTTTTGACTAAGATTCGTAGTGTGAATTATGTTTGCAGAGTGAAAATTTAGTGATATACTGAAAAAAAATATTGCCAACTGTAAATAGTATAAGTGTCTGACGATCTCGGCTTGTCAGCCATCTAGTGAATTAGGGAATATTGAAATTTTGGTCAAAGCTGAACTCTTCAGCACTGTTCTTTATATACAACTTAGATTCAGTGCCAAATATGAAACTGCTTGGTTAAGGTTTAGTCTACAGCATTTGCGATTAAAATTTTGGAATATGGTTGAATTACTGAGTAGCGCAGCGCAGTGTTTTATGTACTGTATCTATGTACTCTGTAGTATTTATAAACATTAACTAACAGAACATGCATTGCTTGGCCATGACAGTGTTCTTCCAATTAACAAACTTCCGTTCAAAGGCGATATGTTAAGGAACTACTGGAGATATGAATGTGATGAAGGAAAGTTTACTGATGTTTCAGTTATTATCAAGATAGCAGCTAAGGATTGTTCTGAACTATGGCAGGAATGAATTGGAGACAATAAGGCTATTCCTGTTCTCAGCCAAAAAACTATTGAGGAAAGATTGAGAAAATTGTACAGTAGAGGACTAGAACTTAATAAGAACAAAAATGTCCCCAAAAAAGTTACATTTCAGGAAGAAGTGAACGAGTTGTTTGATATATGTAGTTGTTTCTGTTCTGCTGCTCCTGTCAAGATTCAGGGTGTAAAATAAAGGAATGTGACGGATACTACTTGGCCTGTAATTGTGATGTGAAAGTTCCTAAACGTGAGGTGCAGTTCCTCCATCACCAGAGAGCCAATTGGAAAATGAAAACTGGCTGTGTTGACATGACAGTAACGAGGATGTGGGATAGAGTGACAGTAAAAGAGGAGCAGGATGTAGCCAGAGCCAGGAAGCAGCTGGAGGAAAGACAGAGTAAACCGGCAGCTGGAGAAATTTCTGATTCTGATGATAATTCAAATGATGCCAGAGATAGTCCTTCTGTCTTGAGAGATCTGACCGCCAGCAGCTCACAACAGAACAGAACAAGACTCCCCACGCTGGCAGCCACATGTGACTGATACTTGATCATTGATTATGATGGAGCTGCCATTGCTACCTCCACCTCCATGGCATTATCACCAAGGACGTCAAAAGTAAAGTTATTAGACCACAGAAGTTACGAGATGCTAAACACAAATACTGAAAGGAGAGACAAGAAAATGAGCTAGCAAACTTAGAAAATATCACTTCACTGCATTTTGATGGTAGGAAGACCTCTACTCGTGTAATGACAAAGAATGAGAAGGCCAAGAAATGGAGTCCAAAGATAGTGGTAAAAGATCATTATGCCATCATGGTGGAGCCCGGAACTGAATATCTCACTCATGTGATTCCCAAGTCAGGCCATGGAAAGGAGATTGCCAAGACCATCTATACATTTCTGGTGGAACAGAAACTAACTCGGCAGCCTGTTGTATGTGCTGGCTGACAGACCCAAAGAAGATGCCGGAGCTGACAATGGAGGCATTCATCATCTTGAAATGTTACTTGGTCATCCGGTCCATTATTTCATCAGTCAGCTTCATGGAAATGAGCTGCCATTCAGGGCTGTTTTCTACCACTGTGACGGTAAGCCAAGTGGTCCTGAGCATTGAAGAGGTCCCACTGGCAAGCAAATCAAGGATCCTCTGTCTGAGTTGCCAGTTGTTGTGTTCCAGGCAGTCAGTTTCACTGATTTCCCTGCTCTGAATGACAAGGTGGCAGAGGATCTGTCCTGGGACCAGAAATACTTGTATAGGATTTGAAAAGGAGTGATCACAAGTGTGGCTGATGATGACTTGGCTGCTCTTGAACCAGGTCCACCGTGTGTGTCAAGGTGGAATACTTTATGGAGTAGGATCCTTAGACTATGTGGCAACATCAAGACTCAGTCAGGAGCTGAAGAGTCGTCATTATGATTTTAAAGTTCAGCGTTCCAGCGAGGCTCCACATCATGCTGGACCCTTATGTCACACACAGTCCAAAGAACGTCTTCCAGTCACTGCTCTTCATGAGACTTCTGAAAAGTGAAGAAAAGAAGATGGTAAAAAAGACTGTCCAAAGAAATTCCTACTTTGCTCACACAAATCAGCTGCTTATTGGTATGTGCGCTGATGAAGACATGACTGTGTGAGACAAAACTGGCTCAACGATAAGAAAAATTAGAGAAGAGAATCAGCAGACAGAAGAAATTACTGAGAGCTCTGATGAGGGTTGAGAAGATTCTGCTGATGCTGTTGACGAGGACTTGTTAATCTACACTGATGATGAGGATGACAGTGAAGATGAAAAGAATGATAATGTGGCTCCTATTGTCAACACAAGAAAAGTAGTGATTAGCAAACTAAAGTGGTAAGCAAAGAACAATCATTCCATGATTGACTGGAAGACAGAACTCAAAACTGAGCCTCCTTTCATTGCTTCTCTATCAGATCAAGAGGTTCTGAAAATTATCGAGACTCCACTGGAGATGCCCAAGTAGCCAAACACTCAAGCTGTTGAGAGAGGGATAAAATTGATGACTGAAGCTTACACTGAAGTGGCTGGGCAGAAGGTAAGATATGGATATATCAGACAAACAATATTTTCCAGGAAAGTGATGCCCAAGTTCCGCACCAAGAAAGACTTCACTTATAACTTGTAATAGTTTAAAATGAAATAGTTGATGAATGATATAACGCATGTACATTTGATTATACAATCTTCACAACCAAAAATTATATGAACCATGTACACTTGATTATTATCCTGACAACCAATAAATTATAACTAATTACTTTCGATAGTGTATAATTTGACGAAAAGTCGATTGTGATGCTGCAGGGTAAATGGGCATGAAATGGTCCGAAATTTTGCACAGAAGTTTATTGTGACTATACAAATAATGCCTGAAAAGTGCAACTTACATCTCTAAAATTTGTATTTTTTTCAATGCTCCCTATAGTGCATGCACTTGTGCACTCGTGCCCTGTGTTGTTATTAACCTTTAAAGTGCACCAGGGATAAAAAAAAAAAAAACTACCGTTATGATCCGCTAAATTTTGAAGAAAAAATAAATTTTCCTTCTGAAATTGAAAAATTTATTTTTCTTGGCAGACTGAGATTTTCTCAATAGCACGCGCGTGCACACAAACACAACACACACACACAGCACACACACACACACACACACACACACACACACACACACACACACACACACACACACACACACACACACACACACACACACACACACACACACACACACACACACACACACACACACACACACACACATATTCTGTTGTGTAGGCAGCTCAACCTTCTCACATCAAGTATAAAAACGGCAGGTATACGCCGTAAATTCGCGTCGTCGACACTTGAAAGGCTAAAGTTCCAGAGTGTCCTGGAATATTTCTGACCCCTAGTGTGGCCCTAGTGGGTGCTGAATGCAAGGTATGAAGATTTAATTAACATATTTTTAGGTCGTGAGTGCCTGAGACGCTAAGGTTCATCCTGTGCCGCGTTCAGACAAACGCCACAGTAGCAACAGATCGTTCTAAACACTGAGTTCACTGCCGTACAGGTCGTCGAGTCCTACCAGCTGTTTTGGACTTAGAATTCGGTGTCTGTGGTTACCTCTTCAACACTGTACTAACTTCACACTTTATTTCAGACGAGAGTTCAACCCTAATACTGTCAGGTCTGCTCCTTACCTGTCAGATCTTTTCCTATAGCATCAGGTAAGACTACTGCATAAGATTTCATGGTGCTCACCACTGCACCCCAGGATAGCTGCCCGACTGTGTCTGCAGGATAGAGATCATTCTACTGTGCAAGAGCAGCATTCTGAAATCTTCTTTCAAAAGTTCATGCTGTCCTCCTACAGCCTCTGCTAGTTATCACAGTAATATTACAGTGACTCTTCTGAAAAGTTGCTAGTTACTAAATTAAGTTCTAAATTAAGTCAAATCGTATTGCAAGATTTGTTTCACGAAATCTTAATAATACGACTGCAAACAAACCACAGAACGGGTAGGGCTTGAACCCACCACGCTGGCCAGGGATTCATCTGTAAAAACTTGCATTTGTGGTCACAGTGGTGGCTCATGCTAACCTCCCTATGGTATATAAAAATATACTTTGATGGATGAATCTTATTGTAGCCAGCTGGCCCAGTGGGTTACGCACTGGCCTGGAGCTTCACGACTCACTTGCCCTGGGTTCTACCCCACCCGTTCCGTAGTAAGATTTGTTTATTTTTGCGAAAACTGTCATATACAAAGTGACAATGTTTTCTTTGCAATTATATACATTGTCATTATTTTTATTATTAAAACTAAGCGCTAAACCACCAGGGTCATACAGCGTTGATTTGCATTGTGAATTGTCACTGTTTTAACATTGTCTGTACAGATTATTTTGAATACACTTATTCATTTACTTATCATTTTATTACCAAAGTGCTCGATAATTTTGCCAAGTGTTGTCTCACTGCAGTAGTCAAGACTTATTATGGGACTTTGCATTCAGTTATACTGCTAAATCTCCTTTACACAATTAATATTCACCACGTGTATGAGTGTTTAATGCTGTTACATCGTTGTGTCAGCATATTAACTCATGTACCAAGCAGTGAATTCGGAGTAAATTCCCAGTTCCTGATAACATGCAGTGCCATCATCTACCAAGTGAATACATAGCATACCCTTGTACAGTGGGTATTCACTGTAACGCGACGGTCTGGGGTTTTGAGACTCTCTGACGGCGGGTTCAAACTCCACCCGAAATATGGTTTGCTTGCAATCGTGTTATTACGATTTCGTGAGTCATGTTGGTGGCTTTGAAGGGACTTGAGCTAGAGTTCGCCACGACCATGCTAGCGGGAGATTCGCCTGTAAAAGCTTGCATTTGTGGACACAGTGGTGCCTATAGTGTAGAAATATACCTAATTGGAAGAATCTTATTGAAGCTAGCTGGTCCAATGGCTAACGCGACGGTCTGGAGTTTTGAGACGCTCTGACCGCGGGTTCAAACCCCACCCGTGGTATGGTTTGTTTGCAATCGTGCCATTACGATTTTGTGAGTCATGGTATTCACTTTGTCTCTGACTCCCCAGCATGCAAAAGCTAAGAGCCCAACTAATGCCCATCTTGTCTAGAGATGTGTCTGTCTCTAGCAGCTTTGGTCAGTTGCCTGTAGTTCTGACCTATTCCATTGATCTGATCACACACCGGCTGCCAGACGAGAGTGCCTTTGGCGTCGAATACGTTGTCAACCTCTCGGAGATTTAGTCATGATTGCTCTGTATGAACACATTCAAATGTAAATTTGAAGATATATGTCCATTTACCATGATGTATTGCATGAATTTGTAGAATGTGTTAACCCTTCATGTGTAGTTTTGGATAACACTGTCTGCTTTTCGGACGAGCTTCCATGCATATAAGAGCACCTTAAGCTCACTGATTCAGTATTGTACATCACTATTAGCGTCATTCCCTGCAACAGCCTCTTCCACCAGTGTTGCTGAAGGCTCCTTCGTCTGAGACGCCCCTATGACTCCCTCACTGGCGTTCCTCTTACGACGTCCCGCTATGATCATGAGTGACATCAGGATGTGCAGCTCGAGTTGTTCCTTTCTGACGACTGCCTAACGCGCGCCCCCACGACGTTCCTGCCGTGACGCATTGCCAAGAGTTTAAGTTCCAGTGGGTGATCTGCCATCCTGGTACTGATCTGCTAGAATCATTTTGCTGCATGAAGGATAGGCTCCTTTCTTGCTCTCCATTTTCCTGAAGCAACATCCCTCTCGCCCCAACGACTTTATGAATTCATTAGCCCTGTGTTGAACTCCTTCATTTTTCACGACACAGCTCGAAGGACCTATGAGGGCTCCAAGCCAGGTGTCCCAGTGCTTATTTCGTGTCCTGCCTACCTAAAACTACCTAAACCTTGGAGTATCAGTTATTCTCCATATCACATTGCTGACTAATCAGCGCCATCTGTCCAACAGCAGACATGAGTGCATAAACAGCCCATTATCTGAGTGTCAGCTTATGGAGTAAAAGAAAATCACATAATCCTGTTGTTCTATGAAGAAGCTCCTCACTCAGTGTTGACGCACCTGACGTGTACCTCTGTCACATTTGTGTCAAGCTTGCAGTACCGGGGGTTGGTGTTTAAGCAATACTGAGATCCGCACTTTCGATTAAGCCAGAGAACTACCATACACTTCACCCAATACTCCTACTAACACTAATGCTACTATCATCATCATCATCATCATCATCATCATCATCATCATCATCATCATCATCATCATCATCATCATCATCATCATCATCACGTTGCATCGATAGTGGAGTCCAGTTAACTAGAGAGAGCGTGTGGTTCTCATGTGTTGTATAAAGGATGAGAAGATAAGGGCAGGTACACTGTCAGGTTATCTCAGTGTACAGTAACAGGTTTTGCTTTAGCAGCTCCCTTAGAAACGAAGAATTTCTGACGTTGGTGAACACGTTGATGGCAACAGTAACGATCATCTCTCAGCCAACGAACTATGAACTTTAAATAATAACAGTGATGCTTAAAACCAGGCGAAGGAATAGAGTTAATATGAGATCAAGGTGTGTGGATTAAGAATTTGCCTTCAATTACGTAAAAAAATAATAGTAGGTTTTTAAGGTATAACGGTTATCTACGTGACTGATAAATTTAGAAAAGGCATAGCAGAGGGTAGACTGAGGATTCGTGACTCGTATTTTCCTTTTCAATCAACCTTAAGTTGCGTTAGTTAAACAGACATTTAGCTAAAATCTAAAAAATAACGACAAAGTATTATGTAAACTGAGGTGGAACTTATGCCTCGTTATGTTTCAGACATATCTTTTGATTAAAATAACGCGACAGAAGTGACACAGCGGTAAACTGACATTACTAGTGGGAAATTTCAGTACTGGTCTTGTAAACCAGGGTTCGTGAGTTCCATTCTCACAGAAGGGGGCAGGTGAACCAACAAATCTCTCGAGGCCTGGTCATAAACCGAATTACGGGGGCATTGGCCCCTGGAACACCCTCCAGGTATACTCCAGGTATTATTCATATCATATATTGTTGAAAACACCATAGATCTTTTCTTCATACTCCTTTTATTCTCTTATTTTTTTTACCTGCTTTGCAAATCTTTCTAGGGAAATTTTGGTTTGTGGAAGGTTAAAACTTTCTTTTATGACCTCTCTATCTCGGCTCCGGACACAGTCAGTACAATTTCCTGTCAGCTCCCGGCAAGATACCCATGACTTTCATTCAACCGCAGCTCACAAGAAAATGGTCCCAGACGACTCGCCTCTGACAAAATCTGCCACGAATCGTTCCAGGCTAAGCGTATTTAACCAGCAAAATGATGACGATGAAAATAGTGAACGAACTGTGATAGAAGACTGGAAAGAGAAGCAGTGCATGAAGCTGGCGAGTAAGAAAGACGAGAATTAAGGATAAGAAAGAAGTAGAAACAAGAAGTTGAAGCAAATAGTAGAAACAAGGAGTAAAGCGAGATGAACAAGCAAAAAGAACAAGAGAGAACTAACAAAGAATACGTAATCATATCGAGATGATATAACGAAGAAATGATATAGAGATGATATACAGCAGGTCTTCAAATAACGTAGTTTCGTTCAACGTCGTTTTGTTGTAACGTTGATGAGAAAAAAATAGAACGAATACAAGTTATTGTAAAATATAAATTCGTTAAGTATACGATGATCATACAAATGAACTACAATAAACAATGCTGTACGAAAGCGCTCAGCGTGGCCGCCATATTTGTTAGTGTTTATTTTTGAACTGCGTGGTGATAGGAGGTGCTCCTTACAGTTTACACTTTGCAAACATTTATTCCTTGATTTAACCGTTACAATGAGTGATAAAGGTGCAATGTGCACATCTGATATCTGTAGCCACAAAAAAGTTACATTAAGAGGTTTAAGAATGGATACATATATATATATACATATATATATATATATATATATATATATATATATATATATATATATATATATATATATATATATATATATACATATATATATATACATATATATATATATATATATATATATATATATATATATATATATATATATATATATATATATATATATATATATATTTTTTTTTTTTTGAGGTAGTAGGTTGGTAGACAGCAACCACCCAGGGAAGTACTACCGTCCTGCCAAGTGAGTGTAAAACGAAAGCCTGTAATTGTTTTACATGATGGTAGGATTGCTGGTGTCTTTTGTCTGTCTCATAAATATACAAAATTACAGGTACGTCTTGCTACTTCTACTTACACTTAGGTCACACTACAGATACATGTACACGTTTATTTATACACACTCATCTGAGTTTTCTTTGATTTTATCTTAATAGTTCTTGGTCTTATTACTTTTCCTTTTATATCCATGGGGAAGTGGAATAAGAATCTTTCCTCCGTAAGCCATGCGTGTTGTAAAAGTCAACTAAAATGCCGGGAACAATGGGCTAGTAACCCCTTTTCCTGTAAAGATTACTAAAAAGAATAAGAAGAAGAAAATTGTCAAAGTGGGAAGTCTGAATGTGCGTGGATGTTGTGCAAATGATAAGAAAGAGATGATTGTGGATGTTATGAATGAGAAGAAACTGGATGTCCTGGCTTTAAGTGAAACAAAGCTGAAGGGGGTGGGAGAGTTTCAATGGAGAGGAATAAATGGGATTAGGTCAGGGGTTTCAAATAGAGTTAGAGCTAAAGAAGGAGTAGCAATAATGTTGAAGGATAAGCTATGGCAGGAAAAGAGGGACTACAAATGTATAAATTCAAGGATTATGTGGAGTAAAATAAAGATTGGATGTGAAAAGTGGGTTATAGTAAGCGTGTATGCACCTGGAGAAGAGAGAAGTGTAGAGGAGAGAGAGAGATTCTGGGAAATGTTGAGTGAATGCGTGGGGAGTTTTGAATCAAGTGTGAGAGTAATGGTGGTTGGGGATTTCAATGCTAAAGTGGGTAAAAATGTTATGGAGGGAGTAGTAGGTAATTTTGGGGTGCCAGGGGTAAATGTAAATAGGGAGCCTTTAATTGAGCTATGTGTAGAAAGAAATTTGGTAATAAGTAATACATATTTTATGAAAAAGAGGATAAATAAATATACAAGGTATGATGTAGCACGTAATGAAAGTAGTTTGTTAGATTATGTATTGGTGGATAAAAGGTTGATGGGTAGGCTCCAGGATGTACACGTTTATAGAGGGGCAACTGATATATCAGATCATTATTTAGTTGTAGCTACAGTTAGAGTAAGAGGTAGATGGGAAAAGAGGAAGGTGGCAACAACAAGTAAGAGGGAGGTGAAAGTGTATAAACTAAGGGAGGAGGAAGTTCGGGCGAGATATAAGCGACTATTGGCAGAAAGGTGGGCTAGTGCAAAGATGAGTAGTGGGGGGGTTGAAGAGGGTTGGAATAGTTTTAAAAATGCAGTATTAGAATGTGGGGCAGAAGTTTGTGGTTATAGGAGGGTGGGGGCAGGAGGAAAGAGGAGTGATTGGTGGAATGATGAAGTAAAGGGTGTGATAAAAGAGAAAAAGGTAACTTACGAGAGGTTTTTACAAAGCAGAAGTGTTATAAGAAGAGCAGAGTATATGGAGAGTAAAAGAAAGGTGAAGAGAGTGGTGAAAGAGTGCAAAAGGAGAGCAGATGAAAGAGTGGGAGAGGCACTGTCAAGAATTTTTTATGAAAATAAGAAAAAATTTTGGAGTGAGTTAAACAAGTTAAGAAAGCCTAGGGAAAGTATGGATTTGTCAGTTAAAAACAGAGTAGGGGAGTTAGTAGATGGGGAGAGGGAGGTATTAGGTAGATGGCGAGAATATTTTGAGGAACTTTTAAATGTTAAGGAAGAAAGGGAGGCGGTAATTTCATGCACTGGCCAGGGAGGTATACCATCTTTTAGGAGTGAAGAAGAGCAGAATGTAAGTGTGGTGGAGGTACGTGAGGCATTACGTAGAATGAAAGGGGGTAAAGCAGCTGGAACTGATGGGATCATGACAGAAATGTTAAAAGCAGGGGGGGATATAGTGTTGGAGTGGTTGGTACTTTTGTTTAATAAATGTATGAAAGAGGGGAAGGTACCTAGGGATTGGCGGAGAGCATGTATAGTCCCTTTATATAAAGGGAAAGGGGACAAAAGAGATTGTAAAAATTATAGAGGAATAAGTTTACTGAGTATACCAGGAAAAGTATACGGTAGGGTTATAATTGAAAGAATTAGAGGTAAGACAGAATGTAGAATTGCGGACGAGCAAGGAGGCTTCAGAGTGGGTAGGGGATGTGTAGATCAAGTGTTTACATTGAAACATATATGTGAACAGTATTTAGATAAAGGTAGGGAAGTTTTTATTGCATTTATGGATTTAGAAAAGGCATATGATAGAGTGGATAGAGGAGCAATGTGGCAGATGTTGCAAGTATATGGAATAGGTGGTAAGTTACTAAATGCTGTAAAGAGCTTTTATGAGGATAGTGAGGCTCAGGTTAGGGTGTGTAGAAGAGAGGGAGAATACTTCCCGGTAAAAGTAGGTCTTAGACAGGGATGTGTAATGTCACCATGGTTGTTTAATATATTTATAGATGGGGTTGTAAAAGAAGTAAATGCTAGGGTGTTCGGGAGAGGGGTGGGATTAAATTATGGGGAATCAAATTCAAAATGGGAATTGACACAGTTACTTTTTGCTGATGATACTGTGCTTATGGGAGATTCTAAAGAAAAATTGCAAAGGTTAGTGGATGAGTTTGAGAATGTGTGTAAAGGTAGAAAGTTGAAAGTGAACATAGAAAAGAGTAAGGTGATGAGGGTATCAAATGATTTAGATAAAGAAAAATTGGATATCAAATTGGGGAGGAGGAGTATGGAAGAAGTGAATGTTTTCAGATACTTTGGAGTTGACGTGTCGGCGGATGGATTTATGAAGGATGAGGTTAATCATAGAATTGATGAGGGAAAAAAGGTGAGTGGTGCGTTGAGGTATATGTGGAGTCAAAAAACGTTATCTATGGAGGCAAAGAAGGGAATGTATGAAAGTATAGTAGTACCAACACTCTTATATGGATGTGAAGCTTGGGTGGTAAATGCAGCAGCGAGGAGACGGTTGGAGTCAGTGGAGATGTCCTGTCTAAGGGCAATGTGTGGTGTAAATATTATGCAGAAAATTCGGACTGTGGAAATTAGGAGAAGGTGTGGAGTTAATAAAAGCATTAGTCAGAGGGCAGAAGAGGGGTTGTTGAGGTGGTTTGGTCATTTAGAGAGAATGGATCAAAGTAGAATGACATGGAAAGCATATAAATCTATAGGGGAAGGAAAGAGGGGTAGGGGTCGTCCTCGAAAGAGTTGGAAAGAGGGGGTAAAGGAGGTTTTGTGGGTGAGGGGCTTGGACTTCCAGCAAGCGTGCGTGAGCGTGTTAGATAGGAGTGAATGGAGACGAATGATACTTGGGACCTGACGATCTGTTGGAGTGTGAGCAGGGTAATATTTAGTGAAGGGATTCAGGGAAACCGGTTATTTTCATATAGTCGGACTTGAGTCCTGGAAATGGGAAGTACAATGCCTGCACTTTAAAGGAGGGGTTTGGGATATTGGCAGTTTGGAGGGATATGTTGTGTATGTCTATACATATATGCTTCTAAACTGTTGTATTCTGAGCACCTCTGCAAAAGCAGTGATAATGTGTGAGTGTGGTGAAAGTGTTGAATGATGATGAAAGTATTTTCTTTTTGGGGATTTTCTTTCTTTTTTTTGGGTCACCCTGCCTCGGTGGGAGACGGCCGACTTGTTGAAAAAAAAAAAAATATATATATATATATATATATATATATATATATATATATATATATATATATATATATATATATATATATATATATATATATATATATATGCAATAAGATCACAGTAAACAGGTGATTTCAAAATATGCAAAACAACCACTGTGAAAGAATAGAGAAGTTCCAAGCGCTTTTGTGACTACTCACATTAACAAGGAACAATGAAAGTAAAGCATCAAAGGAAGGTATATAAAGAGGTAGCCCACACCTCACTATCAGATCCCACAACAACGAAACACCTGAAGCGAGACAGTAGGCCCACCGGCCGAACTAGACAGGTCCTTCATACAACCCACCAACAAACTATTCTACCCAAGAAATAAGAAATTTAAAAAATTATTATTTGTCCAATGTATTATTAAATTCTTCCCAAATTCTATTAATTATAAATGGATCTAATTTATATAAACCAAAGGAAATATTCATATTATTGTCAAAACTGCTTTTCATGAAACAAGATTCAATTATATTCCTGTCAACCATGGACTTGCTTGATACTACTTTCTCAACTTTTTGAAAATCAATTGGATGGTTAAAATTTCTTACATGAATAAATAGAGCATTGGAATCTTGTCCAGTTCTAATGCTATATTTATGTTGTTTTAATCTTAGTTCGAGATTTTTACCAGTTTGACCGTAATAAACTTTATCGCAAATTTTACAAGGAATCTTATAGACACATCCATCAGCATTTTGGGGGGAATTCTTTATCAAAAGTTTTTTTTACTGTATAAAGATTTTTGAATACAACTTTAATATTAAAAGTCTTTAGAAGAGAAGGCATATCAGCCAAGTTTTCATGGTAAGGGAGAACCAACATATTTTTAGTTGAATAAGGCTGTTTGTCCCTTTTTGGATTGCAAATAGTATTTCTAGCAACTTTAAAAGATTTATCAATTACATTTCTTGGGTATTTCAAATCATTACCTATTTCATAAATTTTGGATATTTCCTCATCTATGAACTCTTGACTACAAATTCGTAAAGCTCTCAGAAACATTGATGAGAAAACAGACAGTTTAAATGATTTTAACATGGTTAGTTTTGATGTTAGTTCCTTGTTTACTTCCTTGTGATAAAGTTTATTACAGTCAAACTGGTAAAAATCTCGAACTAAGATTAAAACAACATAAATATAGCATTAGAACTGGACAAGATTCCAATGCTCTATTTATTCATGTAAGAGATTTTAACTATCCAATTGATTTTCAAAAATTTGAGAAAGCAGTATCAAGCAAGTCCATAGTCGACAGGAATATAATTGAATCTTGTTTTATAAAAAGCAGTTTTGACAATAATATGAATATTTCCTTTGGATTATATAAATTAGATCCATTTATAATTAATAGAATTTCGGAAGAATTTAATAATACATTGGACAAATAATAATTTTTTAAATTTCTTATTTCTTGGGTAGAATAGTTTGTTGGTGGGTTGTATGAAGGACCTGTCTAGTTCGGCCGGTGGGCCTGCTGTCTCGCGTCAGGTGTTTCGTTGTTGTGGGATCTGATAGTGAGGTGTGGGCTACCTCTTTATATACATTCCTTTGATGCTTTACTTTCATTGTTCCTTGATAATGTGAGTAGTCATGAAAGCGCTTGGAACTTCTCTATTCTTTCACAGTGGTTGTTGTGTATATTCTGAAATCACCTGTTTACTGTGATCTTATTGCATTAATGGATACCACACGACTCTTCAGAATGTTCTCGATAAGCTTTCCTAATCATACATCTTTTGTTTCCCAGTTTTCTTCTGCACTGATCAAGTCCCACAAGTTAAAAATTCGACTTAATTTTTTAAAAAATTGCTTAAATGAACAAGTTCTGCCCAAGTCTCCTTTACCCAATAGACTCCTCGACATGAGAGATCGTCCTTTTGATGATTTTATGAGAATTATTCTTCAGAAACATATTGAAATAACTAAAATACAAGAGAAGGAAGCATTCAAAAGATTGAGAAACAAAAAATACTCTTTTAATCAGGCTATTCAATCCGAATGGAAACACAGTACGTTGGATCATTGCTATAATAAACTCAGAAGAATTTGTAATGAACTCAAAAACAAACTACAAAGAAAATTAGACATTTTCATTGAAAATAGTGATTGGACAAAGCATGCTAATAATAATTTTGTAATCAACTTATCAGATGAAATTTTAGACAAAGATACAACTGCTGCTCTAGGTTTTGGCCTAAGCTTTGCAAACTCAAAAAAACTTAATAATGTTGAAATTGCAAAAGCCTTTTGTAACTTCGAAAAATTTTCTGATTTATCCACTGATGAAATTAATATTAGTAAGGGAATGGTATATAGCTCTATATTAAAACAAAACATTCCCAATTGCCCTCAAAGATTCTTTAAGTCTTATGATGCACTTAATAACAATAAAAATTTGCGCCTTACTAAAGCAGACAAAATAAATGCAATAGTAATTATGAAAGAAAGTGATTACCAAGAAAAAATGAATAATCTCTTAGATGATACTGAAACCTATTCTAAACTTAGAAAAATTCCCCTAGAAACCGTTAACAGCAATTTCGATTAAACAATAAATCTTCTACTGAAAGGCAAAGATGAATTAGTCAAACAATTTACTTCAACTAATCCATCTTTACCTTACATGTATGGACTAATAAAAACACACAAACCAGGGAATCCAGTCAGACCAATTATTAGCTCCACAGGATCAGTTTCATATAAATTATCCAAATGGCTTGTTGATATTTTGAGCCCTATTGTTGGCAAAATTTCTAACTTTAATGTTAAAAACAACATAGATTTAGTTGATAAATTAAGCTCCTTGACTGACTTAAATGATTTTAACATGGTTAGTTTTGATGTTACTTCCTTGTTTACGAAAGTTCCTGTTGATGATTTATTAAGTTTCTTATCTGAAGAACTCGTTAATTATGATTTACCATTGCCAGTTCCTACTATCATTAAACTTATTAAACTTTGCATTGTTGATGCAAAAATTGTATTTATTGATAAGTTTTACACTCAGAAGTTTGGTATGGCAATGGGAAATCCTCTTTCACCTGTTCTTAGTAAACTATACATGGAATTTTTTGAAACAAGGTTGCTTAACACAATCCTCCCTAATAGAGCTAAATGGTTCAGATATGTTGATGATATTTTGTGTCTTATGCCCAAAAATATAGATATATACCATTTCCTTGGCAAATTAAATAGCTTAGCCCATTCTATAAATTTTACTGTTGAATTTAAAGAAAATAACTTATTGCCTTTTCTAGATGTTTTAATTATTAAGGGTAATAATTAATTCA
The DNA here is from genome assembly GCF_038502225.1 of Cherax quadricarinatus. Taxonomy (NCBI): domain Eukaryota; kingdom Metazoa; phylum Arthropoda; class Malacostraca; order Decapoda; family Parastacidae; genus Cherax; species Cherax quadricarinatus. Next base: position 41,014 of record NW_027197436.1, read on the forward strand.
AATTTAATATTTACAGAAAACCTAAAATAACTGTTCATATGTCCACTATTATCCTTCCCATCAAGATAGAGTTAAACTGTCTGTTTTCTCATCAATGTTTTTGAGAGCTTTACGAATTTGTAGTCCAGCGTTCATAGATGAGGAAATATCCAAAATTTATGAAATAGGTAATGATTTGAAATACCAAAGAAATGTAATTGATAAATCTTTTAAAGTTGCTAGAAATACTTTTTACAATCCAAAAAGGGGCAACCAGCCTTGTTCAACTAAAATTATGTTGGTTCTCCCTTACCATGAAAACTTGGTTGATATGCCTTCTCTTCTTAAGACTTTTAATATTAAAGTTATATTCAAAAATCTTGATACAGTAAAAAAACTTTTGATAAAGAAATCCCCCCAAAATGCTGAAGGATGTGTCTATAAGATTCTAATGTAATAATGTTGGTAGAATTACCGACAATATATAAAGTGCAACTAATGTGATATTTTATTGTGGCAACGTTTCGCTCTCCAGGAGCTTTGTCAAGCTTGACAAAGCTCTTGGAGAGCGAAACGTTGCCACAATAAAATGTCACATTAGTTGCACTTGTGTCCATTTATTTCTATAAGATTTCTTGTAAAATTTGCTATAAAGTTTATTATGGTCAAACTGGTAAAAATCTCGAACTAAGATTAAAACAACATAAACATAGCATTAGAACTGGACAAGATTCCAATACTCTATTTATTCATGCAAGAGATTTTAACCATCCAATTGATTTTCAAAAAGTTGAGAAAGTAGGTTCAAGCAAGTCCATGGTCGACAGGAATATAATTGAATCTTGTTTCATAAAAAGTAGTTTTGACAATAATATGAATATTTCCTTTGGTTTATATAAATTAGATCCATTTATAATTAATAGAATTTGGGAAGAATTTAATAATACAGTGGACAAATAATAATTTTTTAAATTTCTTATTTCTTGGGTAGAATAGTTTGTTGGTGGGTTGTTTGAAGGACCTGTCTAGTTCGGCCGGCGGGCCTACTGTGTCGCGTCAGGTGTTTCGTTGTTGTGGGATGTGATAGTGAGGTGTGGGCTACCTCGTTATATACCTTCCTTTGATGCTTTACTTTCATTGTTCTTTGATAATGTGAGTAGTCACGAAAGCGCTTGGAACTTCTATATTCTTTCACAGCGGTTGTTTTGCACACACACACGTATATATATATATATATATATATATATATATATATATATATATATATATATATATATATATATATATATATATATATATATATGTCGTGCCGAATATATAAAACTGGTAAATTAGCAAGAACTCATTTAAAATTAAGTCCTTTCTAAAATTTTCTCTTATGCGTTTAAAGATATATTTTTTTCATTAATGTTGATGTAAAAATTTATAATTTTGCACCAAGAGGAACTTAGAAAACTTACCTAATCTTATTGTAACAAGCGCAATTTATTTTAACCTAACCCAACTAAATATAATTTAGATTTGTTTACAATAATTTTATACTAAACAAACACAGTGAAATATATTTTTTTCGTTAGGTTCAGAATGATTTTGGCGAAATTACTGCATACACAAATTTTCACTTGCCCTATATGGCAAGATGCGCTTTGCTATTTAAGCCAAGATCGCAAGTTCTGCCTATTCGGCACGACATATATATATTCAACAAACCGGCCGTATCCCACCGAGACAGGGTTGCCCTAAAAGAAAAACAAAAGTTTCTCTTTTTAAATTTAGTAACTTGTACAGGAGAAGGGGTTACCTGCCCCTTGCTCCCGGCATTGTAGTCGCCTCTTACGACACGCATGGCTTACGGAGGAAGAATTCTGTTCCACTTTCCCATGGAGATAAGAGGAATTAAACAAGAACAAGAACTAGAAAGAAAATAGAAGAAAACCCAGAGGGGTGTGTGTATATATATGCTTGTACACGTATGTGTAGTGTGACCTAAGTGTAAGTAGAAGTAACAAGATGTACCTGAAATCTTGCATGTTTATGAGACAGGAAAAAGACACCAGCAATCCTATCATAATGTAAAACAATTACAAGCTTTCGTTGTACATTCACTTGGCAGGACAGTAGTACCTCCCTGGGTGGTTGCTGTTTACCAACCTACTACCTTTACATATATATATTTTTTTTTTTTATTTATTATCACACCGGCCGATTCCCACCAAGGCAGGGTGGCCCGAAAAAGAAAAACTTTCACCATCATTCACTCCATCACTGTCTTGCCAGAAGGGTGCTTTACACTACAGTTTTTAAACTGCAACATTAACACCCCTCCTTCAGAGTGCAGGCACTGTACTTCCCATCTCCAGGACTCAAGTCCGGCCTGCCGGTTTCCCTGAATCCCTTCATAAATGTTACTTTGCTCACACTCCAACAGCACGTCAAGTATTAAAAACCATTTGTCTCCATTCACTCCTATCAAACACGCTCACGCATGCCTGCTGGAAGTCCAAGCCCCTCGCACACAAAACCTCCTTTACCCCCTCCCTCCAACCCTTCCTAGGCCGACCCCTACCCCGCCTTCCTTCCACTACAGACTGATACACTCTTGAAGTCATTCTGTTTCGCTCCATTCTCTCTACATGTCCGAACCACCTCAACAACCCTTCCTCAGCCCTCTGGACAACAGTTTTGGTAATCCCGCACCTCCTCCTAACTTCCAAACTACGAATTCTCTGCATTATATTCACACCACACATTGCCCTCAGACATGACATCTCCACTGCCTCCAGCCTTCTCCTCGCTGCAACATTCATCACCCACGCTTCACACCCATATAAGAGCGTTGGTAAAACTATACTCTCATACATTCCCCTCTTTGCCTCCAAGGACAAAGTTCTTTGTTTCCACAGACTCCTAAGTGCACCACTCACTCTTTTTCCCTCATCAATTCTATGATTCACCTCATCTTTCATAGACCCATCCGCTGACACGTCCACTCCCAAATATCTGAATACGTTCACCTCCTCCATACTCTCTCCCTCCAATCTGATATTCAATCTTTCATCACCTAATCTTTTTGTTATCCTCATAACCTTACTCTTTCCTGTATTCACCTTTAATTTTCTTCTTTTGCACACCCTACCAAATTCATCCACCAATCTCTGCAACTTCTCTTCAGAATCTCCCAAGAGCACAGTGTCATCAGCAAAGAGCAGCTGTGACAACTCCCACTTTGTGTGTGATTCTTTATCTTTTAACTCCACGCCTCTTGCCAAAACCCTCGCATTTACTTCTCTTACAACCCCATCTATAAATATATTAAACAACCACGGTGACATCACACATCCTTGTCTAAGGCCTACTTTTACTGGGAAAAAATTTCCCTCTTTCCTACATACTCTAACTTGAGCCTCACTATCCTCGTAAAAACTCTTCACTGCTTTCAGTAACCTACCTCCTACACCATACACTTGCAACATCTGCCACATTGCCCCCCTATCCACCCTGTCATACGCCTTTTCCAAATCCATAAATGCCACAAAGACCTCTTTAGCCTTATCTAAATACTGTTCACTTATATGTTTCACTGTAAACACCTGGTCCACACACCCCCTACCTTTCCTAAAGCCTCCTTGTTCATCTGCAATCCTATTCTCCGTCTTACTCTTAATTCTTTCAATTATAACTCTACCATACACTTTACCAGGTACACTCAACAGACTTATCCCCCTATAATTTTTGCACTCTCTTTTATCCCCTTTGCCTTTATACAAAGGAACTATGCATGCTCTCTGCCAATCCCTAGGTACCTTACCCTCTTCCATACATTTATTAAATAATTGCACCAACCACTCCAAAACTATATCCCCACCTGCTTTTAACATTTCTATCTTTATCCCATCAATCCCGGCTGCCTTACCCCCTTTCATTTTACCTACTGCCTCACGAACTTCCCCCACACTCACAACTGGCTCTTCCTCACTCCTACAAGATGTTATTCCTCCTTGCCCTATACACGAAATCACAGCTTCCCTATCTTCATCAACATTTAACAATTCCTCAAAATATTCCTTCCATCTTCCCAATACCTCTAACTCTCCATTTAATAACTCTCCTCTCCTATTTTTAACTGACAAATCCATTTGTTCTCTAGGCTTTCTTAACTTGTTAATCTCACTCCAAAACTTTTTCTTATTTTCAACAAAATTTGTTGATAACATCTCACCCACTCTCTCATTTGCTCTCTTTTTACATTGCTTCACCACTCTCTTAACTTCTCTCTTTTTCTCCATATACTCTTCCCTCCTTGCATCACTTCTACTTTGTAAAAACTTCTCATATGCTAACTTTTTCTCCCTTACTACTCTCTTTACATCATCATTCCACCAATCGCTCCTCTTCCCTCCTGCACCCACTTTCCTGTAACCACAAACTTCTGCTGAACACTCTAACACTACATTTTTAAACCTACCCCATACCTCTTCGACCCCATTGCCTATGCTCTTATTAGCCCATCTATCCTCCAATAGCTGTTTATATCTTACCCTAACTGCCTCCTCTTTTAGTTTATAAACCTTCACCTCTCTCTTCCCTGATGCTTCTATTCTCCTTGTATCCCATCTACCTTTTACTCTCAGTATAGCTACAACTAGAAAGTGATCTGATATATCTGTGGCCCCTCTATAAACATGTACATCCTGAAGTCTACTCAACAGTCTTTTATCTACCAATACATAATCCAACAAACTACTGTCATTTCGCCCTACATCATATCGTGTATACTTATTTATCCTCTTTTTCTTAAAATATGTATTACCTATAACTAAACCCCTTTCTATACAAAGTTCAATCAAAGGGCTCCCATTATCATTTACACCTGGCACCCCAAACTTACCTACCACACCCTCTCTAAAAGTTTCTCCTACTTTAGCATTCAAGTCCCCTACCACAATTACTCTCTCACTTGGTTCAAAGGCTCCTATACATTCACTTAACATCTCCCAAAATCTCTCTCTCTCCTCTGCATTCCTCTCTTCTCCAGGTGCATACACGCTTATTATGACCCACTTCTCGCATCCAACCTTTACTTTAATCCACATAATTCTTGAATTTACACATTCATATTCTCTTTTCTCCTTCCATAACTGATCATTTAACATTACTGCTACCCCTTCCTTTGCTCTAACTCTCTCAGATACTCCAGATTTAATCCCATTTATTTCCCCCCACTGAAACTCTCCTACCCCCTTCAGCTTTGTTTCGCTTAGGGCCAGGACATCCAACTTCTTTTCATTCATAACATCAGCAATCATCTGTTTCTTGTCATCCGCACTACATCCACGCACATTTAAGCAACCCAGTTTTATAAAGTTTTTCTTCTTCTCTTTTTTAGTAATTGTATACAGGAGAAGGGGTTACTAGCCCATTGCTCCCGGCATTTTAGTCGCCTCATACGACACGCATGGCTTACGGAGGAAAGATTCTTTTCCACTTCCCCATGGACAATAGAAGAAATAAAAAAGAACAAGAGCTATTTAGAAAAAAGAGAAAAACCTAGATGTATGTATATATATATATGCATGTGCGTGTCTGTGAAGTGTGACCAAGGTGTAAGTAGGAGTAGCAAGATATCCCTGTTATCTTAGCGTGTTTATGAGACAGAAAAAGAAACCAGCAATCCTACCATCATGCAAAACAGTTACAGGTTTTTGTTTCACAGTCATCTGGCAGGACGGTAGTACTTCCCTGGGTGGTTGCTGTCTACCAACCTACTACCTATATATATATATATATATATATATATATATATATATATATATATATATATATATATATATATATATATATATATACATATATATATATATATATATATATATATATATATATATATATATATATATATATATATATATATATATATATATATATATATGTGTGTGTGTCTTGCCGAATAGGCAGAATTTGCTATCTTTGCTTAAATAGCAACGTTCATCTTGCTATATAGTACAAGTGAAAATTTGTGTATGCAATAATTTCGCCAAAATCATTCTGAACCTAATGAAAAAAATATATTTCAATGTGTTTGTTTAGTATTAAATTACTGTAAACAAATCTAAAATATATTTAGTTGGGTTAGGCTAAGCTAAATTGTTCTTGTTATAATAAGGTTAGGTAAGTTTTCTAAGATTCCTTTGGTGCAAAATTAAAATTTTTTTCATTAACATTAATGAAAAAATAAATCTTTAAACGTATAAGATAAAATTTTAGAAAGGACTAAATTTTAAATGAGTTCTTGTTATTTGACCAGTTTTGCATATTCGGCACGACATTATATATATATATATATATATATATATATATATATATATATATATATATATATATATATATATATATATATATATATATATATATACTTCATGGTCTCGTGTGTCACACAGCAGAAGGGAAGTATGCCAGACATGAGGAGGTCAATGATATAATAAAAAGAAGCCTCGCCACAGCCCGTTGCCCAGCTCAACGGGAACCCCAAGTACAGAGGTCTGATGGAAGTCAAAAACGTCCTGATGGAGCCACTATGCTACCCTGGAAGGATGGAAAGCAGATTGCCTGGGACTCTACCTGTGCTGCCACATTGGCAGACACCTACTTGCCATACTCTGTAGTGGAAGGGGGTGGAGCTGCCAGCCACAGGGAGACCCAGAAGATCCGAAAATATGAAGACCTTTCCCCTTGCTATAACTTCATTCCAATAGGGTCGGAGACCCTTGGAGCATGGGGCAAGTGTGCTCTAAAGTTCCTCAAAGAGCTAAGTGAAAAGCTCATCATAGAAACCAAGGACCACAGGGCGACCAGCTTCCTCTTTCAGAGACTCAGTGTTGCGATCCAGAGAGGAAATGCCTGCAGCATTCTGGGCACGCGGCCCACCGCAGGGGAGCTGGACGAAGTATTCGAGATGTAGCTCTGAGTTACCTATGTTGTTTTACTTTCTGTTGTATTTTTGTGAATGTTTGGTCAATGTATTTTGTCTTTAAATAAAACATACTTGAAATATAGGGGGTGGTAGGAGAAAATTCTCAAACAGCTTCAGGGAGAACCTTAAGTTTTCCCTGAAGCAAGTTTATTCTTTTCTCTGAGGATGAGGGTCCCTACGACAGTTCTAGAGGTGGTACCTCCCTACATTATATATATATATATATATATATATATATATATATATATATATATATATATATATATATATATATATATATATATATATATATATAAATATATATATATATATATATATATATATATATATATATATATATATATATATATATATATATATATATATATATATATATATATATATATATATATATATGCAATAAGATCACAGTAAACAGGTGATTTCAGAATATGCAAAACAACCACTCTGAAAGAATAGAGAAATTCCAAGCGCTTTCGTGACTACTCACATTATCAAGGAACTATGAAAGTAAAGCATCCAAGGAAGCTATATAAGGGGTCTGGTCGGCACCTCACTATCAGATCCCACAACGGTTTAAACACGTGACGCGCGGTGAGCCAACTTGGAAAGGTCCTTGGCACAACTCACCCCACAAACTATTCTACCCAAGAAATAAGAAATTTTAAAGATTATTTGACCAGTGTATTATTAAATTCTTCCCAAATTCTATTAATTATAAATGGATCTAATTTATATAAACCAAAGGAAATATTCATATTATTGTCAAAACTGCTTTTTATGAAACAAGATTCAATTATATTCCTGTCGACCATGGACTTGCTTGATACTACTTTCTCAACTTTTTGAAAATCAATTGGATGGTTAAAATCTCTTACATGAATAAATAGAGCATTGGAATCTTGTCCAGTTCTAATGCTATATTTATGTTGTTTTAATCTTAGTTCGAGATTTTTACCAGTTTGACCGTAATAAACTTCATCGCAAATTTTACAAGGAATCTTATAGACACATCCATCAGCATTTTGGGGGGAATTCTTTATCAAAAGTTTTTTTACTGTATCGAGATCTTTGAATACAACTTTAATATTAAAAGTCTTAAGAAGAGAAGGCATATCAACCAAGTTTTCATGGTAAGGGAGAACCAACATATTTTTATTTGAATAAGGCTGGTTGTCCCTTTTTGGATTGTAAAAAGTATTTCTGGCAACTTTAAAAGATTTATCAATTACATTTCTTGGGTATTTTAAATCATTACCTATTTCATAAATTTTGGATATTTCCTCATCTATGAACTCAGGACTACAAATTCGTAAAGCTCTCAGAAACATTGATGAGAAAACAGACAGTTTGACTCTATCTTGATGCGAGGAATAATAGTGGACATAGGAACAGTTATTAGTAGGTTTTCTGTAAATTTTAAATTTGAATTCATTATTACCCTTAATAATTAAAACATCTAGAAAAGGCAATGAGTTATTTTCTACTGAAAGGCAAAGATGAATTAGTCAAACAATTTACTTCCACTAATCCATCTTTGCCTTACATGTATGGACTAATAAAAACACACAAACCAGGGAATCCAGTCAGACCAATTATTAGCTCCATAGGGTCAGTTTCATATAAATTATCCAAATGGCTTGTTGATATTTTGAGCCCTATTGTTGGCAAAATTTCTAACTTTAATGTTAAAAACAACACAGACTTGATTGATAAATTAAGCTCCTTGACTGACCTAAATGATTTTAACATGGTTAGTTTTGATGTTACTTCCTTGTTTACGAAAGTTCCTGTTGATGATTTATTAAGTTTCTTATCTGAAGAACTCGTTAACTATGATTTACCATTGCCAGTTCCTACTATCATTAAACTTATTAAACTTTGCATTGTTGATGCAAAATTTGTATTTAATGATAAATTTTACACTCAGAAGTTTGGTATGGCAATGGGAAATCCTCTTTCACCTGTTCTTAGTAACCTATACATGGAATTTTTTGAAACAAGGTTACTTAACACAATCCTCCCTAATAGAGCTAAATGGTTCAGATATGTTGATGATATTTTGTGTCTTATGCCCAAAAATGTAGATATACACCATTTCCTTGGAAAATTAAATAGCTTAGCCCATTCAATAAACTTTACTGTTGAGTTTGAAGAAAATAACTCATTGCCTTTTCTAGATGTTTTAATTATTAAGGGTAATAATGAATTCAAATTTAAAATTTACAGAAAACCTACTAATAACTGTTCCTATGTCCACTATTATTCCTCGCATCAAGATAGAGTCAAACTGTCTGTTTTCTCATCAATGTTTCTGAGAGCTTTACGAATTTGTAGTCCTGAGTTCATAGATGAGGAAATATCCAAAATTTATGAAATAGGTAATGATTTAAAATACCCAAGAAATGTAATTGATAAATCTTTTAAAGTTGCCAGAAATACTTTTTACAATCCAAAAAGGGACAACCAGCCTTATTCAAATAAAAATATGTTGGTTCTCCCTTACCATGAAAACTTGGTTGATATGCCTTCTCTTCTTAAGACTTTTAATATTAAAGTTGTATTCAAAAATCTCGATACAGTAAAAAAACTTTTGATAAAGAATTCCCCCCAAAATGCTGATGGATGTGTCTATAAGATTCCTTGTAAAATTTGCGATAAAATTTATTACGGTCAAACTGGTAAAAATCTCGAACTAAGATTAAAACAACATAAATATAGCATTAGAACTGGACAAGATTCCAATGCTCTATTTATTCATGTAAGAGATTTTAACCATCCAATTGATTTTCAAAAAGTTGAGAAAGTAGTATCAAGCAAGTCCATGGTCGACAGGAATATAATTGAATCTTGTTTCATAAAAAGCAGTTTTGACAATAATATGAATATTTCCTTTGGTTTATATAAATTAGATCCATTTATAATTAATAGAATTTGGGAAGAATTTAATAATACACTGGACAAATAATCTTTAAAATTTCTTATTTCTTGGGTAGAATAGTTTGTGGGGTGAGTTGTGCCAAGGACCTTTCCAAGTTGGCTCGCCGCGCGTCACGTGTTTAAACCGTTGTGGGATCTGATAGTGAGGTGCCGACCAGACCCCTTATATAGCTTCCTTGGATGCTTTACTTTCATAGTTCCTTGATAATGTGAGTAGTCACGAAAGCGCTTGGAATTTCTCTATTCTTTCAGAGTGGTTGTTTTGCATATATATATATATATACACATATATATATATATATATATATATATATATATATATATATATATATATATATATATATATATATATATATGTCGTGCCGAATATGCAAAACTGGTCAATTAGCAAGAACTCATTTAAAATTAAGTCCTTTCCAAAATTTTCTGTTATACGTTTAAATATATATTTTTTCATTAATGTTAATGTAAAAAATTTTTATTTGGCACCAAAAGGAACTTAGAAAACTCACCTAACCTTGTTATAACAAGAGGAATTTATTTTAGCCTAACCCAACTAAATATATTTTAGATTTGTTTACAGTAATTTAATACTAAACAAATACAATGAAATATATTTTTTTCGTTAGGTTCAGAATGATTTTGGCGAAATAATTGCATACACAAATTTTCGCTTGTTCTATATGGCAAGATGATCGTTGCTATTTAAGCCAAGATCGCAAGTTCTGCCCATTCGGCACGACATATATATATATATATATATATATATATATATATATATATATATATATATATATATATATATATATATATATATATATATATATATATATATATATATATATATATATATATATACATATATATATAGATATATATATATATATATATATATATATATATATATATATATATATATATATATGTATATATATATATATATATGAAAGAGAAGCCACGGGGAGTGGAAATCTTTAGCTTTATCAGTGCGTAATCTGGAGCTGCGCAATGTTGCAAAGGCAACAACAGGAGAAGGAGGGTAAGTTTTCTGAGTATGGTTGTGTGGAGGCACCGGCCAGTCTCTGTCTGAGAGAGGCAAGCGGGATGCCAACCTCACACCGGTCCCCCCACACCCATTAGGCCTCCCCCCGCATTAGGCCTAACAGTTTGCAGATATCATGAGGAAAAATACTAGAAGATAGTTAATAGCCAGCCCTAAGCTTGTAACCGCTGGGAACACGTCATGTGACGTAAAAAATAGTGGATCATTACAAACCTTCATTTACAACCTTCTAACTAATGAAATAGAGGGAAAAATTCCTCATTTGTCAACCGATTTCGCGGAACCTTCCAGAATATTCAGGAAATACTGTGTCACTCAATATGCTTGTGTGAATTCTCCTATTCAGGTTTTCTTTCTTATAATAAATAGGCTATTCTTAATTTTAATGTCATTCCTATCATTAATATCAACTATCACCCCTTAATTTCATTATTATCATTACCATTATAATATTACCTACAACATGATTCATTAAACTACTAAACTAGTTACAATCAACATGTTGCAACCACCCATGTATACCTTTTACCACTGTACCTAGACAGGTTAGGACTTCAACAGGTCACTCCACATTTCTTTTGGGCTATCTTAGGATGATCACATATGTGCCCCCATTCCTAAATGAACCCACATACCTACTTCCTTACTACAGATGTTATATCGCTCAGGTTGCATCCTGTATTGCAGCACACTACTTAGAGCACCTGTTGCATTATGATACCTGTATGCAGCAGCAATTGAGTTATACTGTTGGCAGACCTACCATATTAAAATATCGACATTTGCGACGGACTTACCAAGGTGTCACATATTATATCGACGTACACGATGGGTGCGATGGGCGTGTCAGTTTGCAGACTCGGGTCAAACAACCGAAACATCACGAACTCCCCGGCATAAGGAGCAATCCTGCGCTTTTGTATAACAATGTTATTTAAGGCTGTGCACAATTGACTCCACTAAATAATTATCGAGTTTTTACAGCCCATAATTTGAGTAATGTACAGCATTCCTATAATGTTTCAAGACTCTATTGTTTCTTTCCATGATGGAACTGTTGGGTACAATTATCTGGGCGGCAGCCCATCCTCGTGGGTGATTGCAAGAGCTGGCATGCTTAAAGATCGCATTCGACACCTGGCCTGTCCTGACTGAGTACTGGTGTTGGGATATTAGGTGGTGTGTTTTTAACCAGTCTCCATTTCACTGTCGCAATGTTTTTGAAAATCAGATTTATATTGTTTGTTTAATGCCTCTCTCAGGCAGACAAAATAGTCATTGTATGGCAAGACCAATACATTTTTCCTGTCAGGCATTTCCATAGGTTCAATCCTGTAGAAAATCCTCCTAGCTGACAGTAGAGCCTTCTCGAAGAAATCCCTGGGATATCTTAGTTTTATGGCTATGTAAAATATCTTGTTGATTTCGTCGTCTAAATACTCAGGACTGCAGATACGCAAAGCTCTCAGGAACATTGTAAAGAAAACACTCCTTTTAACCCTAGATTCATGACTGGTATAATAATGAATGTATGATGACACATTGGTGGCCTTCCTGTAGACCTTAAATTTGAAACTTCTGTCGATGAGATGGATTAAAACGTTATCTATTTCATGCTCTACTGTGAACTTAATAGAAGGTACCAGACCATTAAGTCTAGGTAGGAACTCATCAATATTGTGATCTCTAGGCCAGAGGCAAAGTACATCATCAACGTATGTGAACCACCTAGCATTATTTGGGAGAATATCTTTAAGTAGTCTAGTCTCATAAAATTCCATATACAGGTTGCTGAGTAAGGGGCTGAGGAGATTTCCCATAGCCATACCTTGCTTCTGAGCATAGTACTTCACTTCAAACACAAACTTGTAATCCACGACGCAGTTCAATCAGTTCAGTAATTATATTCGTGGGGTAGGGCAAGGAGAAGTTTTCTAGTTCCTCTTCAAGGTACGTAAGCAAGATAGGGCAGTGACATTAAAACTCACCGGGGTAAAGTCGTGTGAAACATTTAATTTCTGGAGCCTCTCAGTAAGGTCAACATTGCGTTAATATGCGCCTCCGAGATCCTACCAACCATGGGAGTTAAAAGTTTAATCAACCATTTAGATAAGGTATATGCTGCTGAGCCTACTGAGCTTATAATACAATGCACTAGGCTCCCTGGTTTATGAGTCTTGATCAACCCATAAAGATGCCGTAGAGTTGCGGACCTCGCTGACAAGTGTTTAATCAGTTCATCATTTCCCTTCAATAACGTTTTTAGACGTTTATTGAAATCGCTATTGACCTGGTCACTGGGGTTCTCAACAAGCGGTTCGTAAGTTTCATTATAACTTAATAGATGGTTCATTTTACCTAAGTATTCAGCTTCATCTAAAAAAAACAGCAGTATCGGATTTATCACCTCTCGAGAGATGCAAGGACTGATCGCTACTGAGATCCTGGTTTGCTTGAGTGAGTCTAAATGGGCAATTGGGGACTATCCCTTTACATATATTAAATGTATCGGGCGTCATGGCACAATGTTTTTCTAACATGCAGAAAGATTTTGCTCTGGAAACCAGATTATCCCAACACCAGTAATCAATCAGGACAGACCATATGTCGAATGCGATCTTGAACCATGTTAGCTTTTGCAGTCACCCACCGGGGTTGGTTGCCGCAAAGATAACTATACACAACAGAGTCCTTCCTCTTAAAACATGATAGGAATGCCGCATATAACTCAAATTATAAGCTGTACAAACTTGACAGTCATTTAGTGGAGTCAATTGTGCACAGCCTTAAACAACAATGTTATACAAAAGCCCAGGATTGCTCCTTATGCCAGGGGGTTTCATGATGTTTCGGTTATGTTCGACCACAGTCGTGTACGTCGACATAATACATGACACCTTGTTAAGTCCGTCGCCAACATCGATATTTTAATATGTTAGGTCTGCCGTCGGTATAACTCACACAGCTGCTGCTACATACAGGTTCAGTAATGCAACAGGTGCTTTAGGTAGTGTGCTGCTATACAACAATAATGATATTAGGTGGTGATAGTTGATACTAATGATAGGAATGGCATTAAAATTAAGAATAGCCTAGTAATTACAAGAAAGAAAACCTGAATAGGAGAATTCACACAGGCATATTGAGTGACACTGAGAGTATTTTCTGAATATTCTGGAAGGTTCCGCGACAAGAGTTGGCAAATGAGGGATTTTCCACTCTATTTCATTAGTTCGAAGGTTGTAAGTGAAGGTATGTAATGATCAACTATTGTGGAATATTACATTTATCTGGATGTAACTCACAATGTACATACCAGTAAATAACAAAGATAATTACTATTTATCAGTTAGACAAGTAGGAATTTGGGACACCTAGGTCGCAAAAAATGTCCCCCTTCGATACCTACCACTGTCATATCCACAAGTTGCTCAGGACCTATTAATTATAAATGAAATATGTATCACCAGGAATACTGGTAAATATATAAATTTGTGGACTGTATATTAAAATTAAAAAAGGATAATATATATATATATATATATATATATATATATATATATATATATATATATATATATATTTATATATATATATATATATATATATATATATATATATATATATATATATATATATATATATTTATATATATATATATAAATATATATATATATATATATATATATATATATATATATATATATAAAATATATATATATATATATATATATATATATATATATATATATATATATATATATATATATATATACATTTATATAACAGAAATAGAATATCTTAATAACACTCACCAATTTGACTGGAGATTAATGTGTCATGTACAGGACCCCCTCCTTTTGCCTACATTTATGAAAAATTTACTGGCCAGAATTTAAACATAAATTAGACAGTTTATCTGAGGTTCCTGGAGTTGTCCTGTCCTGTCGCCTGATATCTCAAGTTATGCACAACCAACAATTTCGTCTCCTATTTGAGAGGTGTCAGCCCAATTTTATCCTCTAGAGCACGAAAAATTCTCCCCATTACACCAACGTTTCAATCCAAATTCAAACAAAAATGGCGACTGCTCTTCTGTACAGGCACAGGCTCAGTTTCCCATTTTCAATGATATAATTTTTATTAAATGCAATATAGGCCATCTATTTACCTATAAATTACCGTATTTATGGAAATATATACAGTATTTTCCACAACTATTGTAATGAAACTTTTTACGCCACTTGACGTGTTCCCAGCGGTTACAAGCTTAGGGCTGGCTATTAACTATCTTCTAGTATTTTTCCTCATGATATCTGCAAACTGTTAGGCCTAAAGGGGGGGGGAGGCCTAATGGGTGAGGGGGGACCTGTGTGTGGTTGGCATCCTGCTTGCCTCTCTCAGACAGAGACTGGCCGGTGCCTCCACACAACCATACTCTGAAAACTTACACTACTTCTCTTGTTGCCTTTGCAACATTGCACAGCTCCTGATGACGCACTGATAAGTGTGAAAGTGCTTGTGCTAAAGATTTTCACCCCACGTGGTTTCTCTTGCATTACTAAGATCGTCTGTTTGCGATTGTTTTGTACACACACACACACACACACACGTGTGTGTGTGTGTGTGTGTGTGTGTGTGTGTGTGTGTGTGTGTGTGTGTGTGTGTGTGGCTGTCTTGGATCAAAGTCTAGCGCAAGCTGGACTCCAAGGTATTGGTCCAGTGTGGGTAGATGGGTAAAGCACTGCGTACCTTGTTCCATGGTTCGTAGGTTCGAGTCTCCTACAGCCAGAGATCAGTGTTTGTGTATATTTCGCCTGCTCTTGCGAATTCCTTGCATATATATATATATATATATATATATATATATATATATATATATATATATATATATATATATATATAGTAAAGAAGAATATCTTTAGGCACAATCATCATAAGCTTGAGACAACATCATCAAATTGTTTTGTGTCACATTGTACTGGTAACTGCAGGAACCGAGTGTGTGGACAGCTGTGTTTGCTGTGTTCACGACGATGTGACACCGTTTCCACACACCATCAACAGGGGAAAACTGAGATGAGGAAAAAATTCGCAGGCGATTTTGAGACACGAAATATCTTTGGACAAGAACAGAAACTGAAATTTAAGGAAATTTCTCGAGATTAAATGTTCTTATAAATTTAAGATGGATGTAAAAATCTTAGGTGAATGAAGAGCGTAAAATGGTAAGAATGTTGAGGGCAGAAATAAATACTGGATGAGAATGTTTCAAACATTCTATTGACTTTAAAAAAATGATATGAAGAGAAGTGAAAGAAAAAAATGAAAAGAGGTGGAGTGTGATTGTTTTTCCAATATTACATTAAAGAGAGGAGTGGAGAGGCACAATAAGCGAGTTACTCACTACACGTAACTGTGTGTTGACCTGTGACAGAACCTACTAACACTTACCACTTATGTTTTACTTCTTCTTGTGAGTGTGTGTTTGTGTGTGTGTGTGTGTGTGTGTGTGTGTGTGTGTGTGTGTGTGTGTGTGTGTGTGTGTGTGTGTGTGTGTGTGTGTGCGTGTGTGTGTGTGCGTGTGTGTGTGTGTGTGTGTATGTGTGTGTGTGTGTGTGTGTGTGTGTGTGTACGCACACGCACCCTCACCAAGCAGTACTCACAGAAATGTGTTAGAGGGAGGTCAGGTCGTAGCTCCTGTCCATGCCTCTTGAACCAGGGTCTTCATCATTACTGGTTTCTGGCTTCCTGTGCTCTATCTTGCCTACTCAACAAAATATGTATAGAGTCTGCTTCTACCACTTCTCCATGTAGCTCATTTCAGCATGAAACTGAAAAAGTATTTTAATTACGGCCGTCTGGTTCACGTGTGTCATTAGCTTCCAGCTCTGGCCCTTCGACCTTTGCCTCATATTTCAAAAAGTCTGTCCTCATTCACTCTCCCATATCGTCAGAGAATTTGATATGTCGTGATCATGTCTCCACTAGTCATTCTTCTACCTTCTAAAATCACCAGTTTCATTTAGTTAATTATCTCCTCATAACGCAATAATCTCAACTATAGAAATAATCTTCCTGGAAACTTCTAAATCTTTTCACATTTTCGTACATGCTTAACAACATTAATCCCTACATGTATGGTAAATATCAATTGGTGATACGGGTGATACAGAAACTTATTCCAAACATAGAAAAAATTCCTTATTTTCGGTTAATAGTGACATTAATAAAACAATTAATGACTGTTAAAAAGGCAAAGATGAACTTATTAAAAGATTCGTGACCACTAAACTTTATTTACCATATATGCATTGATTAATAAAAACACACAAACCAAGTAATCCAGCCAGACCCATAATTAGCTCCATAGATTCAGCTTCCTATAAATTATCCAAATGGTTAGTTAACATGCTGGGCCTAATTGTTGACAAAGTTTTTAAAGATAACGGTAAAAATAATATTGATTTAGCTTGTAAATTAAGAGTCATGACTGATTTAAATGATTACAGTATGGATAGTTTGGATGTTACTTCTTTTCGTTTTTTTTATATCTGAAGAACTTCTTAATTACGATTTAACATTGCTAGTACTTGCAATCATTTAGCAGATTACGATGGGCTTAGAGAACACTTACCATCTGATGACTGGGGTAAAGAAGAGAGTTATCAGTATGACAGTTTTCTTAACACTATACATGCTGCCCAAAGAACATTTATCCCATATAAAGAAATTAGATCGAATAGAAATGACCCTAAATAATAGGGCAAAAGAAAGGAACTTATAGGCGCATCCAAAGAGGTGAGGGTCATTTTATTAATCAGTATATTGACATTAAGAGGGACGTTAAATTGGGGATAAGAAACGCTCAACGGGACTACGAAACTAAAGTCGCTAGGAATTCGAAAACTAACCCAAAAGCTTTTCTCCAGGTTTATAGAACATAAGTTAGAGAAAAGATAGGTAAACTTAAAAATAACTCTGGGCATCTTACTGACAAGGAAAATTAAATGTACTCTATTTTTAATAATTATTTTTCCTCGGTTTTCACACAGGAAGACTTGCCGGTACTGTATATTATTTTGATATTCACTCTGTCAGACACTGCAACACAGTGGCATTTTGGTACGGAAGAGAAAACACCTTGGACAACTTTTTCAAGCGAGAATGGTTGGATCTGAGAGGGACGTGACCTCTCAGTGATTACATTCTTTCTTCTACTACTCTACGCCTCTCCTGCCGACAGTATATAAGTCTCCACACTACCGCTTGGTCTTCACATTGTTTCAGACTATGAAACAGAATTCTTCTCCAGGCTGAGGGACTGACAACCTCATATATACATCTTCAAGGGTGATGAACTGATTGCATCGTCTTCACATCTCTACTGCTCCTGTTTACTTTCTGTACTCGACTGAAGAAGCCTACTGTGTAGGCGAAACGTTTCGGAGTAAAGATGCCTAAATGTTGCCTAAATGTCTTAGTTACCAACCCTAGTAGGCAGACTGTTCCTCTCATCAACTACCCAATTTAAAAACAATAATTTCCTACATTTTTTCTAAATCTAAACTTATCTAATTTGAATCGATTATTGTGGGTTCTCCCTTGAAGAGATATCATCAATACCTTATTTATATCCAGTACGTTAATACCCATCTTCCACTTATACACTTCAATCATATCTCCCTTTATTCTTCGCTGTACAGGTGAATGTAGTTTAAGGGACTTCAATCTTTCTTCATACGGAGTATGATCTATAACCCACTATGATAACATGAACGTAGATAAGTATGTTTATGGAGCAACTTGCAATGTGAACAGACTGACTGATGTTGTAGTGGCCAGGCTTAGGCTTGGTTACAAGTACTTCTGGCAGTTTGGGAGACACACAGATGATGATCAAACTAAATGTAAATTATGTGATCAGGCATATGGTCACTCTCTTGAACACTATGTGCTTAATTGTCCACTTATTGAGGAATACAGAGACAGACAGTATAATAACCTATGTGACATGTCAAGATATCTTATTAATGAAAATAAGATACCAGATATACTAAGCAAATTTCCTAAATTTGCTTGTAACAGATAAGTGAACTATAGATATGTAGATATAAATCCATATGTATTCCTGTTAACCCTTTGGGGCCTAGTTCCTAGGCCTTTTGTGTATCCATATGCTCTCGCGCTACCGTCCACAGGATGGATATGGGGTGCACAATAAACTAGCCACTTCGGTGGCAAAATCTAAAAAAAATCTAATCTTTCATACGGAAGATTTCTAATACTATGTATTAATTTTCTTATTCCTCGCTGAATGTTTTCTAACGAATTTACGTCAATTCTGTAATATGAAGACCAGAACTGAGCCGCGTAATCCAGGTGAGGCCTTGCCAATGATATATAAAGCTGTAGAATAACCACTGGACTTCTGTTGCTTACACTTCTTGATATGAATCCCAGTAATCTATTTGCCTTATTACGTACGCTTATGGACTGCTTTCTTGGTTTAGGATTGCTGATTATCACAACCCCCAAGTCCTTTTCGCATTCTGTAATGCTAAGTTCTACATTACTTAGCTTATAGGTGCTAGGGTTACGAACATTCCTTAACTTCAGAACTTTGCATTTATCTACATTGAACTGCATCTGCCACTATTCTGACCACGAGCTGAGTTTGTCTAAATCCTCCTGAAGTTCCGTGACGTCTAAGTCTGAATCAATTATCCTATCTATCTTCCCGTCATCAGCGAATTTGCTCATATCACTAGTAATTCCCGCATCTAGATCATTGACATATTATAAACAACTACGAGCTTAAAACTGATCTCTGTGAAACGCCATTTGTTACAGATCCCCACTCCGATTTTACCCCATTTATGCTCACTCTCTGCTGTCTGTTGGTAAGCCATGACAGTACTTTTCCTCTAGTGCCATGAGCTGCGACTCTCTTTAACAATCTCTGGTGCGGTACTCTCAAAGACCTTACTAAAAACCATATAAACAATATCAAATTCTTTATCGTGATCAACAGCCTCAAAAGGTCTACTGAAGAAAGTTAATAAACTAGTGATGTAGGAATATTCCCTCGTGAATCCATGCTGAGTGTCATGAATCAAATTATGCTTATTGTGGCATGCAAAGAGTACATTACAATTTATTCAGGGTATGTCACACTCCCATATAGGCTGTCTCCCACCCAGTGACCCGGGTGCTAAGGATTTAACGATTATTAGGGTACCCGTTGTTAAATCAGTACCTTGGTTCATTGACCAGTCACAGACGAGCCCGCCAAATGCTGAGGCAGTGCGGTTCACTGGCAGTCAGCATTTGCCAGACATGTCTACCTGCTGGCTGAGTACGGTGCTCTGTCTCTGGCTTTTACTTTTGCCATTCTGTCACTGTCGTGTGGTTCACTTACTATTCAATCTCTGTACATAGTGCACATAACTGTAAATTATGGTTATAACTTTTTTACTTTTTTCCAAATAAAACATGTGTGTCATAAATCGATGAACTTTTGTTTAAAAGCAAAGAGAAAATTCCTTATTTCTCACAGCTTTCAAAAAAGGTCACTCCTAAATAAAACTATGAATCACCATATATCTGCATTACTACTCAT
>NW_027197437.1:0-7500 GCF_038502225.1 Cherax quadricarinatus
GAATTGCCATGACAGTGTCCTCCATAGTAGACACTGCAAGACTCCAGGCGGACATTGTAGACATTGCAAGACTCCAGGTGGACATTGTAGACACTGCAAGACTCCAGGCGGACATTGTAGACATTGCAAGACTCCAGGTGGACATTGTAGACACTGCAAGACTCCAGACGGATATTGTAGACATTGCAAGACTCCAGGTGGACATTGTAGACACTGCAAGACTCCAGACGGATATTGTAGACTCTGCAAGAATCCAGGTGGACATTGTAGACACTGCAAGACTCCAGACGGATATTGTAGACTCTGCAAGAATCCAGGTGGACATTGTAGACACTGCAAGACTCCAGACGGATATTGTAGACTCTGCAAGAATCCAGGTGGACATTGTAGACACTGCAAGACTCCAGACGGATATTGTAGACTCTGCAAGAATCCAGGTGAACATTGTAGACACTGCAAGACTCTAGGCAGACATTGTAGACACTGCAAGACTCTAGGCAGACATTGTAGACACTGAAAGACTCCAGGCGGACATTGTAGACACTGCAAGACTCCAGGTGGACATTGTAGACACTGCAAGACTCCAGGTGGACATTGTAGACACTACAAGACTCCACGCGGACATTGTAGACACTGCAAGACTCCAGGCGGACATTGTAGACACTGCAAGACCCCATGTGGACATTGTAGACAATGCAACACTCCAGGCGGACATTGCAGACACTACAAGACTCCAGATGGACATTGTAGACACTTAAAGACTCTAGGTGGACATTGTAGACACGGCAAGACTCCACGCGGACATTGCAGACACTGCAAGACTCCAGATGGACATTGTAGACACTGCAAGACTCCAGGAAGACATTGTAGACACTGTAAGACTCCAGGTGGACATTGTAGACACTGCAGGACTCCAGGCGGACATTGTAGACACTGCAAGACTCCAGATGGACATTGTAGACACTGCAAAACTCCAGTTGGACATTGTAGACACTGCAAGACTCCAAGAGGACATTGTAGACACTGTAAGACTCCAGGCGGACATTGTAGACACTGTCAGACTCCAGGTGGACATTATAGACACTGCAAGACTCCAGATGGACATTGTAGACACTGCAAGGCTCCAGGCGGACATTGTAGACACTGCAAGACTCCAGGAGGACATTGTAGAGACTGCAAGACTCCAGGCGGACATTGTAGACACTGCAAGGCTCCAGGCGGACATTGTAGACACAGCAAGAATCCAGGCGGACATTGTAGACACTGTAAGACTCCAGGCGGACATTGTAGACACTGCAAGACTCCAGGCGGACATTGTAGACACTGCAAGACTCCATGCGGACATTGTAGACACTGTAAGACTCCAGGCGGACATTGTAGACACTGCAAGACTCCATGCGGACATTGTAGACACTGAAAGACACCAGGCGGACTTTCTAGACACTATAAGACTCCAGGCGGACATTGTAGACATTGCAAGACTCCAGGCGGACATTGTAGACACTGCAAGACTCCAGGCGGACATTGTAGACACTGAAAGACTCCAGGCGGACATTGTAGACATTGCTAGACCCCTGGCGGACATTGTAGATACAGCAAGAATCCAGGCGGACATTGTAGACACTGCAAGACTCCAGGCAGACATTGTACACACTGCAAGAATCCAGGCGGACATTGTAGACATTGCAAGACTCCAGGCGGACTTTGTAGACTCAGCAAGAATCCAGGCGGACATTGTAGACACTGCAAGACAACAGACGGACATTGTAGACACTGCAAGACTCCAGGCGGACATTGAAGACATAACAAGACTCAAGGCGGACATTGTAGACAATGCAAGACTCCAGGCGGACATTGTAGACATTGCAAGACTCCAAGTGGACATTCTAGACACTACAAGAGTGAAGGTGGACATTTTAGATACTGTAAGACTCCAGGCGGACATTGTAGACATTGCTAGACTCCAGGAGGACATTGTAGACACAGCAAGATTCCAGGCGGACATTGTAGACATTGCAAGACTCCAGACGGACATTGTAGACACTGAAAGACTCCAGGTGGACATTGCAGACACTGCAAGACTCCAGGTGGACATTGTAGACACTGCAAGTCTCCAAGCGGACGTTGTAGACATTGCAAGAGTCCAGGCGGACATTGTAGACATTGCAAAACTCCAGGTGGACATTGTAGACACTGCAAGACTCAAGGCGGACATTTCAGACATAGCAAGATTCCAGGCAGACATTGTGGACATTGCAAGACTCCAGGTGGACATTGTAGACACTGCAAGACTCCAGGCAGACACTGTAGACACTGCAAGATTCCAGGCGGACATTGAAGACACTGAAAGACTCCAGGCGGACATTGTAGACATTGCAAGACTCAAGGAGGACATTGTAGACACTGCAAGACTCCAGGAGGACATAGTAGACACTGCAAGACTCCAGGTGGACATTGTAGACACGGCAAGACTCCAGGTGGACATTGTACAGACTGCAAGACTCCAGGCGGACATTGTAGACACTGTAGGCCTCCAGGTGGATATTTTAGACACAGTAGGACTCCAGGCAGACATTGTATGCACTGCAAGACACAAGTCGGACATTGGAAACACGGCAAGACTCCACATGGACATTGTAGACACTGCAAGACTCCAGGTGGACATTGTAGACTCTGCAAGACTCCATGTGGACGTTGTAGACGCTGCAAGACTCCAAGTGGACATTGTAGACACTGCAAGACTCCAGGTGGACATTGCAGACATTGCAAGACTCCAGGTGGACATTGTAGACACGGCAAGACTCCAGGTGGACATTGTACAGACTGCAAGACTCCAGGCGGACATTGCAGACACTGTAGGACTCCAGGTGGATATTGTAGACACAATAGGACTCCAGGCGGATATTGTACACACTGCAAGACTCAAGGCGGACATTGTAGACACTGCAAAATTCCAGGTGGACATTGTAGACATTGCAAGACTCCTGGCGGACATTGTAGACATTGCAAGACCCCAGGTGGACATTGTAGACATTGCAAGACTCCAGGCGGACGTTGTAGACATTGCAAGAGTCCAGGCGGACATTGTAGACATTGAAAGACTCCATCCGGACATTGTAGACATTGCAATACTCCAGGTGGACATTGTAGACACTGCAAGACTCCAGGTGAACATTGTAGACACTGTAAGACTCCAGGTGGATATTGCAGACACTGCAAGACTCCAGGTGGACATTGTAGACACTGCAAGTCTCCAAATGGACGTTGTAGACATTGCAAGAGTCCAGGCGGACATTGTAGTCATTGCAAGAGTCCAGGTGGACATTGCAGACACCGCAAGACTCCAGGCGGACATTGCAGACATTGCAAGATTCCAGACAGACATTGTGGACATTGCAAGAGTCAACAATGGGCACCTTACTGACAAAGAGAATGAAATGTGCTTGATTTTAAATAATTATTTTCTCTCAGTTTTTACACAGGAAGACACTAACAATATTCCAGTAATTAATTTTTACAGTGGGGTAGAAGAAGATAAATTATGTAACATCACAGTCACTAGTGAGATGGTTGTGAAGCAGATAGACAGACTGAAGCAAAATAAGTCGCCGGGTCCTGATGAGGTTTTTTCAAGGGTTCTTAAGGAATGCAAAATGGAACTCTGTGAACCATTAACTAATATTTTTAATTTATCTCTTCATACAGGTGTAGTGTCTGATATGTGGAAGATGGCTAATGTAATTCCTATTTTTAAAACAGGGGACAAGTCGTTACCGTCAAATTACCGCCCAATAAGCCTGACCTCAATTGTAGGCAAATTACTAGTGTCAATTATAGCTGAGATTATAAGAAGCCATCTCGATAAGCATAGCTTGATTAATGATACTCAGCATGGATTCACAAGAGGCCGTTCTTGTCTAACTAATTTATTAACTTTCTTCAGTAAAGTTTTTGAGGCTGTTGACCACGATAAAGAATTTGATATTATTTACTTAGATTTTAGTAAGGCTTTTGATAGAGTTCCGCACCATAGACTGTTAAAGAAAGTAGCAGCTCATGGCACTGGGGGAAAAGTGCTCATGTGGATCGAGTCATGGCTCACAGACAGGAAGCAGAGAGTGTCCATAAATGGGGTTAAATCCGAGTGGGGATCTGTAACAAGTGGCGTTCCACAGGGATCAGTCTTGGGCCCGTTGTTGTTTATAATATATATCAATGATCTTGATGAGGGAATTACTAGTGATATGAGCAAATTCGCCGATGACACAAAGATAGGTAGGGTAATTGATTCAAACGTAGATATTATGGAACTTCAGGAGGATTTAAACAAACTCTATTCTTGATAAATTAGACACATGTGCAACTCTTGGGTATCTTTATTGATTCCCAAGAGTTGCACATGTGTCTAATTTATCAACATGTCGGTTCTCTGAACCATTCATCTACAAACTCTATTCTTGGTCAGAAAAGTGGCAAATGCAGTTCAATGTAGATAAATGCAAGGTTCTGAAGCTCGGGAGTGTCCATAACCCTAGCACTTATAAGTTAAATGATGTAGAACTTAGCCATACAGATTGCGAGAAGGACTTGGGGGTTATGGTGAGCAGCAACCTTAAACCAAGACAGCAATGCCTAAGCGTACGTAATAAAGCAAATAGATTACTGGGATTTATATCAAGAAGTGTAAGCAACAGAAGTCCAGAGGTCATACTGCAGCTTTATACATCATTAGTAAGGCCTCACCTAGATTATGCAGCTCAGTTCTGGTCTCCATATTACAGAATGGACATAAATTCGTTAGAAAACATTCAGCGTAGGATGACTAAATTAATACATAGCATTAGAAATCTTCCTTATGAAGAAAGATTGAAGACTCTTAAGTTACATTCACTTGTTAGACGAAGAATGAGGGGAGACCTGATCGAAGTGTATAAGTGGAAGATAGGTATTAATAAAGGGGATATTAATAAGGTCTTGAGGATATCTCTCCAAGAGAGAACCCGCAGTAATGGATTTAAATTAGATATGTTTAGATTTAGAAAGGGCATAGGAAAGTATTGGTTTGGAAATAGGGTAGTTGATGAGTGGAACGGTCTAACTAGTTGGGTTATTGAGGCTAGGACTTTGGGTAGTTTCAAATTTAGGTTGGATAAGTACGTGAGTGGGAGGGGTTGGATTTGAGAGGGACTTGCACATCGGAGCTTGTTTCTTGGGTGGCATTGAAAATTGAGTTGGTCAAATGTTTGTTAGTGGGATGAATTGTAAAGGACCTGCCTAGTATGGGCCAACAGGCCTGCTGCAGTGTGCCTCCTTTCTTATGTTCTTATGTTCTTATGATCTTATGTTGTTATGTTGTTATGTTCTTATGTTCTTATGTTCTTATGTTCTTATGTTCTTATGTTCTTATGTTCTTATGTTCTTATGTTCTTATGTTCTTATGTAAAATCTCATGGTAACCACACGTAATGCAGCACCATAAATTTTGTTATAAAAAACAGCTACTTATAAGGGTTCAACCACTCACTGTGTGTGTGTGTGTGTGTGTGTTGTGTACGAATGGTATATAATACCGACAAGATGAGAGTAAGACACATGTGCAACATCTGGGTATCTTTATTGTACATAGTTCTACTGTCTTCAAGTTATGTCCTGGAATTTGTATTGATAAAGCCACTGGATGGCGAAACGTCTACAATAAAGATACCCAGATGTTGCACATGTGTCTTACTCTCATCGTGTGTGTGTGTGTGTGTGTGTGTGTGTGTGTGTGTGTGTGTGTGTGTGTGTGTGTGTGTGTGTGTGTGTGTGTGTGTGTGTGTGTGTGTGTGTGTGTGTGTGTGTACGTGTGTGTGTGTGTATGTGTGTGTGTGTGTGTGTGTGTGTATGTGTGTGTGTGTATGTGTGTGTATGTGTACGTGTGTGTATGTGTGTGTGTGTGTGTGTGTGTGTGTGTGTGTGTGTGTGTGTGTGTGTGTGTGTGTGTCTGTGTACGTGTGTGTGTGTGTGTGTGTGTGTGTGTGTGTGTGTGTGTATGTGTGTGTGTGTGTGTGTGTGTGTGTGTGTGTGTGTGTCTGTGTACGTGTGTGTGTGTGTGTGTGTACTCACCTAATTGTACTCACCTAATTGTGGTTGCAGGGGTCAAGACTCAGCTCCTGGCCCCGCCTCTTCACTGATCGCTACTGGATCCTCTCTCTCTCTGCTTCCTGAGCTTTGTCATACCTCTTCTTAAAACTATGTATGGTTCCTGCCTCCACTACTTCACTTGCTAGGCTATTCCACTTGCTGACAACTCTATGACTGAAGAAATACTTCCTAACGTCCCTGTGACTCGTCTGAGTCTTCAGCTTCCAGTTGTGACCCCTTGTCCCTGTGTCCCCTCTCTGGAACATCCTATCTCTGTCCACCTTGTCTATTCCCCGCAGTATCTTGTATGTCGTTATCATGTCTCCCCTGACCCTTCTGTCCTCCAGTGTCGTCAGTACGATTTCCCTTAACCTTTCCTCGTACGACATTCCCTTGAGCTCTGGGACTAGCCTTGTTGCAAACCTTTGTACTTTCTCTAACTTCTTGACGTGCTTGACCAGGTGTGGGTTCCAGACTGGTGCTGCATACTCCAGTATGGGCCTAACATACACAGTGTACAGTGTCTTGAACGATTCCTTATTAAGGTATCGGAACGCTATTCTCAGGTTTGCCAGGCGCCCGTATGCTGCAGCGGTTATTTGGTTGATGTGTGCCTCCGGTGATGTGCTCTGTGTTATGGTCACCCCATGGTCTTTCTCCCTGAGTGAGGTCTGTAGTCTTTGTCCACCTAGCCTATACTCTGTCTGCGGTCTTCTTTGCCCCTCCCCAATCTTCATGATTTTGCATTTGGCTGGATTGAATTCGAGAAGCCAGTTACTGGACCACATGTCCAGCCTCTCCAGGTCTCTTTGCAGTCCTGCCTCATCCTCGTCCGATTTAATTCTTCTCATCAACTTCACGTCATCTGCGAACACAGACACTTCAGAGTCTATTCCTTCCATCATGTCGTTCACATATATCAAAAATAGCACTGGTCCTAGAACTGACCCCTGTGGGACCCCGCTCGTAACAGGCGCCCACTGTGATACCTCTTCACGTACCATGACTCGTTGCTGCCTCCCTGTCAGGTATTCCCTTATCCATTGCAGTGCCCTTCCTTTTACGTGTGCCTGATCCTCCAGCTTCTGCACTAATCTCTTGTGGGGAACTGTGTCAAAGGCCTTCCTGCAGTCTAGGAAAACGCAATCTACCCAACCCTCTCTCTCATGTCTTACTTCTGTTACCTTGTCATAAAACTCCAGGAGGTTTGTGATACAAGATTTGCCTTCCATGAACCCATGCTGGTTTTCATTTATAATCTTGTTCCTTTCCAGGTGTTCGACCACTCTCCTCCTGATAATCTTCTCCATGACTTTGCACACAATACATGTCAGAGACACAGGTCTGTAGTTTAGTACCTCGTTTCTGTTTCCTTTC
>NW_027197437.1:12500-17500 GCF_038502225.1 Cherax quadricarinatus
AATCACTGTAGCACTGTAGAATCACTGTAGCACTGTAGCATCACTGTAGCACTGTAGCATCACTGTAGCACTGTAGCATCACTGTAGCACTGTAGCATCACTGTAGCACTTTAGCATCACTGTAGCACTGTAGAATCACTGTAGCACTGTAGCATCACTGTAGCACTGTAGCATCACTGTAGCACTGTAGCATCACTGTAGCACTGTAGCATCACTGTAGCACTGTAGCATCACTGTAGCACTGTAGCATCACTGTAGCACTGTAGCATCACTGTAGCACTGCAGCATCACTGTAGCACTGTAGCATCACTGTAGCACTGTAGCATCACTGTAGCACTGTAGCATCACTGTAGCACTGTAGCATCACTGTAGCACTATAGCATCACTGTAGCACTGTAGCATCACTGTAGCACTGTAGCATCACTGTAGCATCACTGTAGCACTGCAGCATCACTGTAGCACTGTAGCACTGTAGCATCACTGTAGCACTGTTGCATCACTGTAGCATCACTGTAGCACTGTAGCATCACTGTAGCACTGTAGCATCACTGTAGCACTGTAGCATCACTGTAGCACTGTAGCATCACTGTAGCACTGTAGCATCACTGTAGCACTGTAGCATCACTCTAGCACTGTAGCATCACTGTAGCACTGTAGCATCACTGTAGCACTGTAGCATCACTGTAGCACTGTAGCATCACTGTAGCACTGTAGCATCACTGTAGCACTGTAGCATCACTGTAGCACTGTAGCATCACTCTAGCACTGTAGCATCACTGTAGCACTGTAGCATCACTGTAGCACTGTAGCATCACTGTAGCACTGTAGCATCACTGTAGCACTGTAGCATCACTGTAGCACTGTAGCATCACTGTAGCACTGCAGCATCACTGTAGCACTGTAGCATCACTGTAGCACTGTAGCATCACTGTAGCACTGTAGCATCACTGTAGCACTGTAGCATCACTGTAGCACTGTAGCATCACTGTAGCACTGTAGCATCACTGTAGCACTGTAGCATCACTGTAGCACTGTAGCATCACTGTAGCACTGCAGCATCACTGTAGCACTGTAGCATCACTGTAGCACTGTAGCATCACTGTAGCACTGTAGCATCACTGTAGCACTGTAGCATCACTGTAGCACTGTAGCATCACTGTAGCACTGCAGCATCACTGTAGCACTGTAGCATCACTGTAGCACTGTAGCATCACTGTAGCACTGTAGCATCACTGTAGCACTGTAGCATCACTGTAGCACTGTAGCATCACTGTAGCACTGTATCATCACTGTAGCACTGTAGCATCACTGTAGCACTGCAGCATCACTGTAGCACTGTAGCACTGTAGCATCACTGTAGCACTGTAGCATCACTGTAGCATCACTGTAGCACTGTAGCATCACTGTAGCACTGTAGCATCACTGTAGCACTGGAGCATCACTGTAGCATCACTGTAGCACTGTAGCATCACTGTAGCACTGTAGCATCACTGTAGCACTGTAGCATCACTGTAGCACTGTAGAATCACTGTAGCACTGTAGCATCACTGTAGCACTGTAGCATCACTGTAGCACTGTAGCATCACTGTAGCACTGTAGCATCACTGTAGCACTGTAGCATCACTGTAGCACTGTAGCATCACTGTAGCACTGCAGCATCACTGTAGCACTGTAGCACTGTAGCATCACTATAGCACTGTAGCATCACTGTAGCATCACTGTAGCACTGTAGCATCACTGTAGCACTGTAGCATCACTGTAGCACTGTAGCATCACTGTAGCACTGTAGCATCACTGTAGCACTGTAGCATCACTGTAGCACTGTAGCATCACTCTAGCACTGTAGCATCACTGTAGCACTGTAGCATCACTGTAGCACTGTAGCATCACTGTAGCACTGTAGCATCACTGTAGCACTGTAGCATCACTGTAGCACTGCAGCATCACTGTAGCACTGTAGCATCACTGTAGCACTGTAGCATCACTGTAGCACTGTAGCATCACTGTAGCACTGTAGCATCACTGTAGCACTGTAGCATCACTGTAGCACTGTAGCATCACTGTAGCACTGTAGCATCACTGTAGCACTGTAGCATCACTGTAGCACTGTAGCATCACTGTAGCACTGCAGCATCACTGTAGCACTGTAGCATCACTGTAGCACTGTAGCATCACTGTAGCACTGTAGCATCACTGTAGCACTGTAGCATCACTGTAGCACTGTAGCATCACTGTAGCACTGTAGCATCACTGTAGCACTGTAGCATCACTGTAGCACTGTAGCATCACTGTAGCACTGTATCATCACTGTAGCACTGTAGCATCACTGTAGCACTGCAGCATCACTGTAGCACTGCAGCATCACTGTAGCACTGTAGCATCACTGTAGCATCACTGTAGCACTGTAGCATCACTGTAGCACTGTAGCATCACTGTAGCACTGGAGCATCACTGTAGCATCACTGTAGCACTGTAGCATCACTGTAGCACTGTAGCATCACTGTAGCACTGTAGCATCACTGTAGCACTGTAGCATCACTGTAGCACTGTAGCATCACTGTAACACTGTAGCATCACTGTAGCACTGTAGCATCACTGTAGCATCATTCTAGCACTGTAGCATCACTGTAGCACTGTAGCATCACTGTAACACTGTAGCATCACTGTAGCACTGTAGCACTGTAGCATCACTGTAACACTGTAGCATCACTGTAGCACTGTAGCATCACTGTAGCACTGTAGCATCACTGTAGCACTGTAGCATCACTGTAGCACTGTAGCATCACTGTAGCACTGTAGCATCACTGTAGCACTGTGGCATCACTGTAGGTCTGTAGCATCACTGTAGCACTGTAGCATCACTGTAGCACTGTAGCATCACTGTAGCACTGTAGCATCACTGTAGCACTGTGGCATCACTGTAGCACTGTAGCATCACTGTAGCACTGTAACATCACTGTAGCACTGTAGCATCACTGTAGCACTGTGTCATCACTGTAGCACTGTAGCATCACTGTAGCACTGTAGCATCACTGTAGCACTGTAGCATCACTGTAGCACTGTAGCATCACTGTAGCACTGTAGCATCACTGTAGCACTGTAGCATCACTGTAGCACTGTAGCATCACTGTAGCACTGTGGCATCACTGTAGCACTGTAGCATCACTGTAGCACTGTAGCATCACTGTAGCACTGTAGCATCACTGTAGCACTGTAGCATCACTGTAGCACTGTAGCATCACTGTAGCACTGTAGCATCACTGTAGCACTGTAGCATCACTGTAGCATCACTGTAGCACTGTAGCATCACTGTAGCATCACTGTAGCACTGTAGCATCACTGTAGCATCACTGTAGCACTGTAGCATCACTGTAGCACTGTAGCATCACTGTAGCATCACTGTAGCACTGTAGCATCACTGTAGCATCACTGTAGCACTGTAGCATCACTGTAGCATCACTGTAGCACTGTAGCATCACTGTAGCACTGTAGCATCACTGTTGTACAACATAAGCACATAACTGGAAATACAAATGTATCTGGCTCAGACACGATTACTACTTAATTAATTATAAACTTGTAAGTCCAGAATATGTTGTTCTACTCCCTATTGGATATTTGTCAATGTATTTTGTTTTAAAATAAAGTTTAGGTGGAATATAGGATATAGGGGATGGTAGGAGACAACAATGTTCAAACAGCTCGGGGGAGAACCTTGAGTTTTCTTTAAAGTAAGTTTATTCTTTTCTTTGAGTATGAGGGTCTCCAGCACAGTTGCAGAGGTGGTACCTCGCTATATGTATAGCTGGGTGTGACACCCACCCAGCCAGCAGCAAGTGATACACACGAACTGCGCCATTCTGAGAAAACTTCCCTTTACTCCTTCATTCACTTAAAAGTGTGAAAGTACTTGAGCTAAAGATTTCAAACCCTTTGTGGCTTGTCTTGCGCATATATGTATATATATATGTATATATATATATATATATATATATATATATATATATATATATATATATATATATATATATATATATATATATATATATATATATATATATATATATACATATACATATATATATATAGTGTAACCACAACGAAAAATAGTGCTTTCGTTATTTCTCACATTATCAAGGAACAATAAAAATAAGAAGACTTATAAAGCCAAGATGTGACATACTGAGCTTCACATAAAACTTCACTCACTAAACGTGGGAATTTCTCTCCATTGTTGTGATTTACGTGTCAGCAGAAAAGGAATTTTGTCTTCACGGTTTATAATTTCACAAATTCTATTAATTTTAAATGAATTTAATTTATAGTGTTGGGTTTGTAGTCATATCGCAGTCTATTATAATTCTGTCAACCAGGGATTTGCTGATACAAGTTTCTTGGCCTTTTGAAAATCAGTAATGTAGTTCATATATAACATGAATAAAGAAAGCATTAGACTCGCCCAGTTCTGATAATAATTTTAATAATAATAATAATAATAATAATAATAATAATAATAATAATAATAATAATTTTATTTACTACAAGTACATGAACAAGGTATACAGGCCTAGCTGACATCAGTGACTTACTACTATGCTGAGCATTTCCCGTAAATTAGGTCAGTTTTGCACACACACACACACACACACACATACACACACACACACACACACACACATACACACACATACACACTAACACACACACATACACACACATACACACACACACATACACACACTAACACACACACATACACATACACACACACACACACACACTAACACACACACACATACACACACACACACACACACACACATACACACACACACACACTAACACACACACACATACACACACATACACACACTAACACACACACATACACACACACACACACACATACACACACACACACACTAACACACACACACACACACACACACACATACATACACACACACACACACTAACACACACACACATACACACACACA
>NW_027197437.1:20000-61571 GCF_038502225.1 Cherax quadricarinatus
TAGCACCCACGATGTGACCCACACCAGCTCACTAACACCCAGGATGTGACTCACACCAGTCCACTAACACTCAGGATATGACCCACACCAGTCCACTAACACCCAGGATGTGACCCACACCAGCTCACTAACACCCAGGATGTGACCCACACCAGTTCACTAACACCCAGGATGCGACCAACATCAGTCGACTAACACCCAGGTACCCATTATTATTGATTGGGGAACATAGACAACCGGCGTAAAGAAACACGCCCAATCCTTCTTTTTTTTATTTATTTAAAACAGTATAAATTACAAGGTTGTATAAAATATTAAATAACACCACAATACAAGATCTGTACAAGATCACTTACAATCATACCACAAGTGCAGAAGAAAAATTTGAAACCTAATACAAAATAGAAATGTGTAACAAACACTCAGAAGACATACACACCATACACTGACACACATTATATCAAATGATAAAATATCTGACACATACACACAAAACTGTTGGGGGGGGGGAGAAACCCCCCATTAAAACCCATCTATAAATACATCCACATCATTCGCACACTTAATGATCACAGCAGTGATCAAACATTACTTTATGTAACTTTTATATAGATATGCAACTGTTTATGAGATTTTACTTAAAAACAAACTAGTATTTATTCTAACATGACTCCATAACAAAAATAAACATTACAAAGTACACCATCACATAAATCATCATCAACTACAAAATTTATACAGCATAAGTATAATCTTGGAAGCTTTTGGTCGCTGACGAATTACTCGCAGCAGATTCCACACAATGGTTAAGTATTTATAATAGAAGAAATCCAGACATTTGTAATGTGTCTCCTTAAAAGCTTTATGCAGTAAAGGGGAAAAGTCACAACATACTCACATTGAAATATTCATTACTACAAAATAACTGGACATAACTAATTATTATATCATTACAGCTAATAAAGTTTACCGAACAACTATTACACCGTACGTCACACCTTTACTTATCAAAAGCATCACTCACGCCCACGCATACCTCAAGAAGCCAGCCTCATTTCACCCCTTAAGATTGCAACGCCCATAAGTCCCTGGTGCGGAAGCTACAATATCCTTCTGAAAAGGTTAAATGCCACCTGCTCCCAGTGATGTCCATATTCCTCCGTTGCGTCCCATAAAATATCGCTGCCAGTGCCCTGATTCTCTCCCTTACTGACACATGTCTGTATA
Source organism: Cherax quadricarinatus (assembly GCF_038502225.1). Classification (NCBI taxonomy): domain Eukaryota; kingdom Metazoa; phylum Arthropoda; class Malacostraca; order Decapoda; family Parastacidae; genus Cherax; species Cherax quadricarinatus. The sequence continues at coordinate 21,228 of NW_027197437.1, forward strand.
CCCATGACGTATACACAAAGTCCGCGACTAGATAACCCATTGCGTTCTGTACCGGCAACCCCCGTCCCCCCACATCTAAACTTAACGCTCTTAAAACGCTAATCCCACCTCAACCCACCATACGTAAAGCCCTACTAAACCACTCCCTCACTGGTTCCAACCTTGCATAAAAAAATACCGCATGAAAGACAGTGTCAATGTCCCCACACACACAACACTCCCCACCCTCCTGCACACGCCTATTTGCCAACACTTCTCCAGAGGGCAATATATTGTGGAGAAATTTAAACATTATCTCCCTTATCATTGCCTTCAATCGTAACCCTTTTAAACGGCCCCATATATCATTCCACGCATACATCGGATATATACCTTCCACCTTAACAACCACCTCCCTACCACCCACCTGAGCCAGTCTTCCTATCTTGACCCTGCGTGGGTCCCGTGCAAAAATTAATAACCTCAACATTCCCTCACACATCTGGACATCTCTACCCCTCATCCAACGCTCCAAATCCCTTCGAACCCATGCTAAACCTGTGCCTGCAACCCTACCCTCCCTCAAATAACTGTGTTTAACATACATGCCCAACATCCTTTGACGCAACGCCATTAACCCCACCCCTCCCCGGCATGCCGGAAGACACACAACATCTCTCGATAACCAGTCACAACCCGAACCCCAAATATATCGATATACACGCTTCAACAGACGCTTCTCATCGCACGGATTTAATGGATATATACCTACCACATGCCACAGCTTACCATACAAAAGCACATTCACCACAATAGCACACTGATGTAACGTCAGTCCTCCTGTACGCAATCCCGCCAGTCTACCCAGAACCCTATCCACAGCTTCTCTCGAGTTCACCTCCCTCGCCTCCTGAAGGTTTCCAATATGAACAACCCCACACACCTTAATTTGACACACCAGGGGCCAGCCTTCTTCCTGTCCTAGAGCCCCACCCACGCCATCCCCCACCCTCATAAGCATAGACTTTTCCCTATTAACCGTCATCCCTGTTGCCCTTCCGAAACGTTCCACTAATTCACCCACCTTTCGTAAGTCTTGTGACCTAAACAGAACCGTGGTAGCATCCACATAACCCACGATCCCTGGTTCCACCGCCACTTCATCTCTCTTCACTCCCTCCCTCACACTCCCTCGCACAGCCCTATAGAACGGATCCTGAATCAACGCGAAGAGAAGCTGCGACACAGGGCACCCTTGCCTCAAGCCCCTTTCCATCCTAACTAGTTTTCCTAGCCTACCATTTACCTGCACCCGTACCATAGCCTGGTCATACAACACCTTTGCCCAACTGACGATTTCACTCCTAAACCCTTGCCACTGCATTAACTTCCACAGTGCCTCACGCTCCACACAATCATATGCTTAATGCCAATCCAATGCTAAAACCCCACATTTATTTCCCCCCCCACTTTCGTCTATAAACCTACGTATGATCCCTTGCCCCACACACATTGATCGCCCAGGCACACCATATTGACCCTCATCCAAAACTTTGTCAAGAACCCTTTTCATCCTATTCCCTAACATTTTAGCAAAGATCTTGTAATCACCACACATTAAAGATACCGATCTATAATCATGTACGTGATCACAAGACTTCTTTTTCGGAACCATGACCACCACACCCGTACGTTGCTGTTCCCCCAATCTACCTTTGGTTTTCATAGCATTAAATAAAACCACTAAAAATTCACGCAAACGTTCCCAGTTTACCTTATAAAAATCACAAGGGATACCATCAATCCCCGGCGATTTTCCCACACTCATACTCTCCACTGCCAATCTAATCTCCTCCTCGCTTATAGGTCCACTCAGATTCAACCAATCCTTATGCTCGAGATTACAACATACCCATGCACCCATTTCCCTTAGCACCTCATTATTAACCCTCACTCTTTTGCCATGCATCTCGTACCATGCATCCACGTAGCAACCCATACCCTCTGTTGACATGAGTACCTGCCCCTGACAATATCCCTCCAATTGCTCCTGGACACTTAAGCTCATTAATTCCGTCGCCCTGCGACGTTTTCCCTGCTCTCTCAATACATATGCCGAAGGACAGTCACCCCATAAAACCTCATCTATTCCTCCCGTGATTCGTGCCGCATCAAATTCATGATTTTCAATGTCCCTAATCAATTGTTTTAAACCCTCAATCTCAGCCACCGGATACCCCCCCCTCCCATATAGCATTCCTGCAGTTGACCTTCCAGGTAATGTAAAACACCATATTGAAATCTCCGCTCTTCCTTTCCCCACTTCTGATAAAAATCCCTCACCTTCCCCTTACCGACCGTGTTCCACCACTCAAGGACGTCTACCCCCACCCTACAGTCTACCCACCATCTCCTCCAAGCACTCTCAAAAGATTCCCTCCCACCCCCTTTGCGCAATAACCCAACATTCAACTTCCAATAACCCCTGAAACGCTTCGGCAATCCCTCCCAATCCAAGTCCACCAGAACCCCTCTATGATCAGAGAAGCTCACATTCAATGCACTAACACTACTTACCCTCACACCCCGAGAAACATAGATTCGATCCAGCCTCGCCGCATAATCTCGCCTAATGAACGTATGCATGACCCCACCCACTTCCTCCCCTCCGACATCCACTACATGCACACCTCGCAACAAATCCCCTAAATACCCCGAAAAAAAAACCTTCCTCTAGGTTCTACGTCCTTACGTCGAACAATACAGTTCCAATCACCTCCTAGAATCGTTACGACTGGCAGCGATCTTAAATGGTAAACAAGGACGTCCCTAAAGAACTTATTTTTGACGCCCATGTCTCCTTCCGCAGGCCCATACACCCCTATGAAACCCACTTGTACCCCACCCCATGCGCCATCCACCCGAACCACCCGCCCCTTCTCCCCCACCTCACATCTTTGCAGAAAAAAACGGGCTAGCTTCTTTAATTAACAATGCCACACCATCTTTCAGTCGTGCAGAGCAACCCATGTACACATCGTATCCATCAGTCATCAACTCTCCCAAGGATTTGTAATTGTGTTCTTGCAGGAACACAACGTCAGGTACATATCTCTTTAAAAATACCTCCATTGTCTGCATCGCTATTGGGCCGTGCAGACCTCCTGCGCAAACGCTCTTCAGTTCCCTGACAGCAGTAGTGTGAGGTGGTGCTTGTCGCGCCTCTGTCGTCAGACCAGGAGAACTACTATTAGTCAACATGGCGTGCAGTTACAGACGCAGGATTAACACTGTCGGTGTTGAACTTCTCAGTGGGGCAATAACGCCAGCCTCAGCCCAGGTATTACTACCTAAAATAATCAGAGACACGTATGGCATTCAGGATGGAGAGTTGTACGGCGTAGCATTGAACGGAGCACGTAGATTTTTTGTGAAACTGCTCTCAGCAACGGTTTACGAGTCGTTGGTCAACCGTTTTCAGGACGTAAGTCTTGATGCAACACCAGCTGTGCGTGTGAGGATGATCGATGTATCCAGACATTATACATGGATTAAATTGCGTAATGTCCCCTTTGAGGCGGATGAGGCAGATATCAGAAACGTATTTGAGGAATACGGAACTGTTCATTTGGCCCAGCATGGTAAGTGGGTGTCGGGTGCCTACACAGGTATGCCGGAGGGCACTTTTAACCTAAAAATGTCATTGCGACACCCCATACCGTCTTACGTGTACCTAAAGGAATTCAGGACACAGGTCATGGTGTCATACGCGGGGCAAAGGCGTACCTGCCGACTATGTGGGGAATATGATCACATAGCGGCGGAGTGTGGGAAGCGGCAACGAGCTCCTGGCCCAGAGGCGGAGACATCCGCTTCTACACCAGGGGAAGCGGGTGTTGATCAACGACGTGAAGGAGGGCGTGGTCGTCTATGGAGCGAGATAGTGGATGAGGCGTATAAGGCTGGGGGAGAGGGTGAGGCCCTTGACCAGTTACCTGGTCCAGACACACTTCCAGTGGATCGAGTTGAGCAAAAAGTACAGGAGGAAGTGTTGGAAATTGAGGAGGAATTAGCCGAGGTTTTGAAGTCCTTGTCACCGCCTGAGGAGGTGGCTGCTCCTGGCAGGGTAGTAGAAGATGAGGTGAAGGCTGTGGGGCATCAACAACAGAACTATTCGGACGAAGGGAGTGACAGCGTGACTGAGGTGTCACCGAGATCTTTGTCACTGTGTACAGTGGAGGTAGAGGTACATTGTGAGGCATCCCCAGACCAAGCCATGGAGGATGCGCCTGTCACAAGAAAGAGAGCCGCTGCATCGGATTCAGATGATGTCCTAACGCCGGCGCAGAGGACTGGGAAGCAAATATGGGCAGAAGGTGAAGGTAGTGGTGGCCATGACAGGAGGCACCGAAAGAAGGGGGGGGGGAGAGAGGGAAGTGTGCAGGTGACAAGTGGTCCCACACGTTCTGGTGGCCATCGGAAGAGTGAAGAGAGGAGGCAGGGGTGGAAACTCTAATAGGCCTCCGGTGTATGACAGTAAACGTTAATGGTTTGTGTAATAGTGTAAAGAGAGAATGGTTTCGAGAGTTTCTGAATAAATTTAGAGTGGATGTTGTGTTCCTACAGGAGCACAATTTTAAGGAGGGTAGGGTGTTGGAGATGGAGGGGTTTCAGGTGGTAACCCTGCCATCTGCCCGTTTAAAAGGGGGGGTGGGTATCTTAATTAGGGAGGCGAGCCCGTTTGTTTTGCAGAGAAGTGAGGGGGGGGGAGGGGGAAGGGTGTTGCGCGTAGATGGTTTGTGGATGGGAAAACGTGTGGCTTTTATTAGTGTATATGCGCCTGCAGAGAATAATGTACAGGTGAAGCAGGAGTTTGTGTGCGAGGACCTTGTGTTTTTTTTCCGTGCATTACCGGAGGTGGCAATAGTAGGAGGTGATTGGAACTGCGTCATTAGGAGGGCTGATGTGGAACCAAAAGGGGCAGGTTATGTGTCGGTGGCCCTACGAGATTTATTGAGGGATATTAGGTTAAGAGACGCATTCGAGGGGGGGGGCGTGGGAGACAGAGCATACATTTGTTAGGAGAGGGTATGCAGCGAGGTTAGATAGAGTGTATCTTTCTCACGGGGTTGTAGTGAGAGCTTTCAAAACTGTTGAAGTTGCATGGTCAGATCATAGAGCAGTGTTGGTGGAGGTTGGGTGGGAGGCGCTTGCAGAAATATACAGGAGTTACTGGAAATTAAATATAAGTGCATTGAGTGATGAGGAGGGGTTAGAGGGATTTTCTGTCCTATGGAAGGAGCTTAGTAAGGAGGCACAGGGAGTGGAAGATGTCGTACAATGGTGGGATTGTGTTGCCAAGGAAAGGATTAGGAAATATTATGTGGGGGTGGGCAAACGTATAAATGATTTTAAATATGGGCTTTCAAATTATCTGGAGGACAGGTTAAGGGGCTGTTATGAGAAGGGGGCTGTGGGGGGCAACTATCCTATGGATGAAATTGTCGAGGTCAAGGGGAGACTGAGGGAGTTACAAAATGAGAGGTTTCAAGCGGTAAGGGTGCAGGCAGGGGTAGAGGAGGTGCTTTGGGGTGACAAACCATCGGCGTGTGTGTTGCGACGTCAAAAACAAAGACAGCAGGTTACAGCTATTCCGAGGTTAGAGGTACACGAGATGGCGGGGGGTTATAGAATGGGTCAGGAGATACTAACTACAAAAGGAATGTGTGTGTATGCGGATAAATGGTATGAAGGGTATTGGACAAGTGGGAAGGTGGGAAATGTGGATTTAGAGAAGGTGTGTGAGTATGTGACGTGTAATTTAGGGAATAGTGATAGAAAGGCTTTAGGGGGGGTAATAACAGAGGAGGAAATAGAGTTGGCTTTAAGAGGAATGAGGAAAGGCAAAGCACCGGGAATAGACGGTCTCCCGGCTGAATTTTATCTCCAACATTGGGAGGTGATAAGGGGTTTCATGGGTAGGTTATTTAATCAGATGAAGGAGAAGGGTGTGATGGGGGACAAGCAAGCAACAGCAGTTGTAGTGTTGGTCCCGAAGGGTAAGGGGCAGCACACCCTCAAGGAGTACCGTGCCATATCCCTGTTATGTGCTGATTATAAGTTGTTCGCTAAAGTCTTGGGTAATAGGTTCAAATGTGTGGTAGGGAGAGTGGTTTCGAAAACGCAGTATGGTTTGCCTGGAAGGTCGATGATTGAGGGTCATGGAATACTGAGAAGTTTTGTGGAGTCAAAAGGGGGGGGAGGGAGGGCGGCGTTGTTGGCTTTAGACTGGCAGGGGGCCTATGACAGGGTGGAACGAGGAGCATTGGGAGCTATACTTAGGAGGCAGGGTTATGGGGATGAAATAGTTAATTGGGTAACCACGTTGTACAATGGTGCCAAGATGAGGGTACAGATTAATGGATGCTTGGGGGAGGGGATTGTAATGGGTAGGGGACTTAGGCAGGGGTGTCCCATGTCACAAATGTTGTTTGCGTGCATTCAGGACCCCTTCTATAGAATGGTTGAACGTTGTGTATGTGACACGAGTGGAGGTGGGGGGGTAGGGTAGGGAAAGTGTGGCCGGGAATAATAGGATACGTAGACGATACAACAGTCCTGGTTCGGGAGGGGATGACGTTGGGTGTTTTGGATGCTGTTGTGCAACAGTTCGGAAATGCAACAGGGATGCAGGTAAATAGAGAGAAGTCAATGATCATGGGGTTGGGTGATTGGGTGGAGGGGGGGGGGGGAGATGTAACGTTGTGAGAAAACAAACGGTGTCTTTAAAAATTTGTGGTATCACCTATAAGGGTGATTTGGAAGCTGCTCGGGAGGAAAACTCGAATAGATTAATGGAAAGGATTCAGGGGCGTCTGGGTGCATTGCGACCTCATCATCTGACTCTCGTGCAACGAGTGATTGTTATAAACGTATTATTGTATAGTAAGGTTTGGCACGTAGCAGCCGTGTTCCCATTAACAGGGACGGCGATTGTGGGAATTCTGAGACGAGTGTTTAACTTTTTGTGGGGTTCAAGGTGCGATTGGCTGAGGAGAGAGGTTGTAATGTTACCTGTGCGCCAGGGTGGGTTGGGGTTGATGGATCTGAGGAGGAGGATTAAATGTGTGTTTCTTAAATGGGAGGTTTTGCGCGAAGGTGTGAGTGGAGGGCAGCTGGGAAAAGTACATGATAGGTTGGGTAAGTTGTATGGTGGTGTGGAGTTGAGGGAATGTGAAACTATTTTGAGGGCTTTGATGTTGGTTAGAGAACCCAGGAAAATTCGAGTAGGGGTTTTGTGTAAGCTGCTTCCAGACAGGATTGTTGTACCAGTTGAGGGATTGTTCCCCATGTACGCATGGACGAGTATTTGGTATAGGTTTAGCAGGTTGAAGTTAAAGCCTAGGGTAAGGGAGGTAATGTATCGTTTTTTGCATGGCATACTACCGTCGGGGGAGGTTTTAAGAACCAGAGGGGTAATTGTGGGCGGAAGGTGTGGAATCTGTGGGGAGGATGAGACGGCGTTCCATGCTGTATACTTTTGTGGGGAACTGGAGGGTGTTAGGTATTGGTTAAGTAGGGTAGTACAGGGGGTGGGGGGCAGAGGGGTGTCGGTTCTGCGTGCACTAAGCCTAGATGTGGGAGGGTTCGATGAGAGTGTTATACGAGCTTTGGATTATATAATAGTGGATTATATATATATATCGTGGGTGATGAGGGGGAGGGGGAATTGTGAGGTGCGGAGGCGGGTACTAGCGGTAACGGTTTATCGTACGATGTGTCGTAATAGAGAACTGTATGGGAGGAGGTGGGAGAAGGATTTTTCGGAGGGGTATAGAATGTTAACGTTAGGTTTTCTCATCAATCTACGACTTGGGCTGAGTGAGTAAGGGGGGGGGGGGGGTTGGGGATTACATACGGGAAGGGGGTTTTCAGGGGGACACAGATACCTCCAGACTCTTACATTTGTCTACTGACTTCAACCCGTTAATAATTAAAGTAATGCACCTGAAGGATGCAATGGAGGCTTGCCTTTAGAGACCTTAACACTCTTAAATCCTTTACGAGCACCCCCACCCCTCCCCCCACACCCCCCTGTGCCTTTCCCTTTTACATGCTGAACACACTTTGTGCCACCCGTATCTCTATGGGTCACATCTTGCCATACTTTTTTCCCAGACCTTTGCCCAGAAGTCAAAACGTCATCACTATCGGTTATCACAGCACCTCTCTTGCGAGAGCTACGATCCGCTACCATATCCTCCTCTAGACTATTATCCCTGTGGACATCCACTACTACAACCTGTTGTGCTTCCACACCACACGCGACCTGCACGTTGGGGCCTCCTGCCCTTGCCTCTACACTCTCATTTTCCAGCCCATCATGGATCCTCGCAGACGCCGAAACGTCCAACAATTCATTCAGAGCCTCCTGAATTGATGCCTCCATTACATCCTGAGCAATTTCAGAATCATCCTCGGGCGTCGCCGACACCAAGCCTACGTCCTCTCCAACGCCAGGTAGGGTCACACATGCATAAGACAACTCTGTCTCCCTCTCTACCTCCTCACTCCACGTCTCCCTTGCCTGAGACTCACGTTGCGTTGCCTTAGCATACGTTTGCTGCTTCAGTGCATCATCAGTCCTTGTATCAGCCGTTGATCTTCCTCGTCGCGTAGGACATTGCACCACGATGTGGTCATATGTCCCACAAAGTCGACACGTACGCCTCTGACCCGTGTACGTAACGAAGACTTGAGTGCGGAAGTCCTCCATCACCACGTACGATGGTATTGGGTGCTTAATGGACATTTTAAGGGAAAACGACCCCTCCGGCATATCAACAAGTGGTCCATCACGCCAACGTCCCAATGTCGCCAAATGTACCGTACCATAACGTCCAAAAACGTTCCTTAAATCACTCTCGTCAACTTCAAAAGGAACATTACGCACCTTAATCCAGGTGTAAAACCGTGATACATCATGAAGGGGAACATTAACACCAGGGTTAACCGGCTTAACCACATCCTGGTACCTGGCCACCATGTTTTCATAAGTGCTGCTCTGCCACAATTTGACGAATAGCCTTGAATTACCATTCAACGATGCTCCATAGAGCTCCTCATTTGCGATGCCATACGTATCTCTTAATATCGCCGTCAGCAAAAGATGGGTATTCTGACTATTGAACGAGCCATTCACAAGGTCAAGACAGACAGTGTTGACACGCCTGCGTCCACCTTCCGCCATTGTGAAAGGACTGACAGAAAAACTGCGCAGACAACCAGTTGATTCAGGAGCTACTGCGCAGCCTGTCCGCACGGCCCAATAGTGATGCGAACAATGTCCTTCTACCCTCGTCGGGAATTGAACCTAGACCATCGCCATGTGAAGAGAGAGATTTACCCACCACCATTATTATTTATATTATTATTATTTTTATTATTATTATTATTATTATTATTATTATTATTATTATTATTATTATTACTATTGTTATTATTATTGTCATCAATTACCCCCTCAATCGAATTGGCTAATGCAACCACTCCAACCCCAGAGAGATGAACCCCATCCCTTGCATACATATCACGTTTGCCAAAGAATAGGTCCCAGTTACCAATGAATGGGATTGCAAGTTCCTTGCAGTACCTGTCTAGCCAGCAGTTTATACCAATTGCCCTAGACATCCATTCATTGTCCAGTTCCTTTCTAGGCAAGATGCTACATATGACTGGGATCCCTACCTTAGACCTAACTACTTCTATGGCTGACCTGTACTTATCCAGGAGCTCCTGTCTCCTGCCCTTCCCAATGTCATTACCCCATTCACTAAGTCAAATAATGGGCTTGTTCCCATTACCTGACATAATATTATCCAACCTGCTGACTATGTCACTAACACCAGCTCCTGGGAAGCACACCCTCTGTCTGTCCTTCCTATCTCTGTTACAAAAAACATGGTCCATATATCTTACCTGAGAATATCCCATAATTAAAATATTCTTACCTTGATTAGCAGGGGAATCAGTGGTGCCTTCAACCTCACTAACCACTGAAGTGCACTCGTCCTGCAGAACAGAGAATCGATTTCCTACCTTCAGATGTTCTCTGTTAACTCTCCTTATCTTCCTTCTTCCTGAATTGTGAGCCAGTTGCCACTTAAAGCAGCTGTCACTCTCACTGCTGGTGACCATTTCCTCCTTACCAGCTAAATCCTTCTCACACTCACTTTCAAACTCCTCTAGGCAAAGCTTCAGTCTTCTATTTTTATCCTGAAGAAGTACAACCTCCTTTTTCAACACCTGAATCGGAGATTCTAAAACACTACTACAAGCCATGGTTCTTGGTAACATCCCACTCTAACTCCCAGAGAGCTTAGGACAGGTATGACTACATGTGACCACTGACCGCAGCATACTAACCACTGACCTCAGTACACAAATAACCCACACATAAAAGAGAGAAGCTTACGACGACGTTTCGGTCCGACTTGAACCATTGACAAAGTCACACTAACAGAGGTGGAGCAGGACGGCTATATATAGGCAGGAAGAGGTGGAGGTAGTAGTAGTAGTAGTAGTAGTAGTAGTAGTAGTAGTAGTAGTAGTAGTAGTACAAGAATTGTATATAATACCGACAGGATGAAATGACACATGCACAACACCCGGGCATCCCCACCGTAGACGTTTCGCCATCCAGCCAGCCACTGGATGGCGAAACGTCCACAACAAAGACAACCAGACGCCGCACATGTGTCTTAATTTCATCAGTAGTTGTAGTAGAAGAAGAAGAGGTAGTAGTAGTGGTAGTGGTAGAAGTGGGAAATAAGGAAGACGAGCCAGTCAAATACAAAGGAAGGGGAGCACTGCAAGAGAGCTAGAAACCCACAGAGGGAGAGCAAGCGCACCGAGGTGCGTGAAAGGGGAAGTGGTGAAATAAAATAAATGAAGAAGGAACAGAAACACGAGACAGGAGAGAGAAAGACAACCCAGAGGAGAAAAGGAGAGGGGAGGAAAGGAAGAAGAAGAAAAGAAGAAGAAGAAGAAGAAGAAGAAGAAGAAGAAGAAGAAGAAGAAGAAGAAGAAGAAATGAGGATTCAGGTTAAGTCACGGGTGTTCTGAAGTTTGGAGCATTTTACAATGTAGTGGGAGAGGAAGGCATCTACAGAGACGAAGCCAGGGCTAAGGTTCATACAAGGAAAGTTGTGTATTAGAGAGGATTCAACTAAACGGCGACTGTTCGAGTTGGAAGTAGGGAAGACAGTTTTAGCAGAAGACCAGTCAATAGGATGGCTATGATCTCTGACGTGACAGAAAAGAGCATTGTTAGTGTCGGCAAGCCTAACACTATTTTTGTGCTCCCTAAGTCTGTCAGAAAGAGATCGACCAGTTTCTCCGAAGTATTGAAGAGGACAGGAGGAGCAAGAAATAGAGTAGACACCAGGAACATCTGTAGAGGGAGGAGAGGTATGAACGAGATTAGTGCGAAGAGTGTTAGTCTGGCGGAAGGTAAGCTTGATGTCTAAGGGACGGAGAGAATTGTTGAGATTAGAAAGACCGGAAATGTAGGGAAGGCAGAGGATAGAAGAGTTCCCATGAGTAGAGAGTTTGGGAGAGAAGAAATTGCGTTTAGCACGTGAGAGGGCAGAGTCTATGAAATGGGAAGGGTAGCCAAGACGGGAGAACGAATTATGAAGAGTGGAAATTTCTGCTGGAAGGAACTGAGGATCACAGATGCGGAGGGCACGGAGAAAGAGGGAGATAAGAACACTTTTCTTGACAGGGGAAGCATGATAGGAAAAGTAGTGAATGTACATGCCACTGTGCATAGGTTTACGGTAAACGGAAAAGGAAAAACCTGTATCTGAGCGGTGGACATGGACATCAAGGAAAGGAAGTAAGGAATTAGATTCCCATTCAGCTTTAAACTTAATGGAAGGGGCAAGATTGTCTTCCCTACTTCCAACTCGAACAGTCGCCGTTTAGTTGAATCCTCTCTAATACACAACTTTCCTTGTATGAACCTTAGCCCTGGCTTCGTCTCTGTAGATGCCTTCCTCTCCCACTACATTGTAAAATGCTCCAAACTTCAGAACACCCGTGACTTAACCTGAATCCTCATTTCTTCTTCTTCTTCTTCTTCTTCTTCTTCTTCTTCTTCTTCTTTTTCTTCTTCTTCCTCTTCCCCTTTCCTCTCTCCTTTTCTCCTCTGGGTTGTCTTTCTCTCTCCTGTCTCGTGTTTCTGTTCCTTCTTCATTTATTTTATTTCACCACTTCCCCTTTCACGCACCTCGGTGCGCTTGCTCTCCCTCTGTGGGTTTCTAGCTCTCTTGCAGTGCTCCCCTTCCTTTGTATTTGACTGGCTCGTCTTCCTTATTTCCCACTTCTACCACTACCACTACTACTACCTCTTCTTCTTCTACTACAACTACTGATGAAATTAAGACACATGTGCGGCGTCTGGTTGTCTTTGTTGTGGACGTTTCGCCATCCAGTGGCTGGCTGGATGGCGAAACGTCTACGGTGGGGATGCCCGGGTGTTGTGCATGTGTCATTTCATCCTGTCGGTATTATATACAATTCTTGTACTACTACTACTACTACTACTACTACTACTACTACTACCTCCACCTCTTCCTGCCTATATATAGCCGTCCTGCTCCACCTCTGTTAGTGTGACTTTGTCAATGGTCCAAGTCGGACCGAAACGTCGTCGTAAGCTTCTCTCTTTTATGTGCGGGTTATTTGTGTATCGTTCCAGTCACGGTATTGTGCCTTTTTGTTATTTATTTATTCACTGACCTCAGCATACCCTGACCATTGACCTCAGTGTATTGACCTCAGCAAACTTCATTTTATACTGAGTGGCCCATTTGAAGATTTGGCTGATATCCGCTTGGAGTCTTGCGGTGTCTTCATTGGAGGACACTGCCATAGCAATTCGAGTGTCATCTGCAAAGGAAGACACAGAGCTATGGCCTACATCTCTGTCTATGTCAGATATGAGGATAAGGAATATGATGGGAGCAAGTACTGTGCCTTGTGGAACGGAGTCTTTCACAGTAGCTGCCTCAGACTTTACTCTGTTTACTATTACTCTTTGTGTTCTATTTGCCAGGAAGTTATAGATCCATCTACCAACTTTTCCTGTTATTTCTTTATCACATTTTTGTGTGCTATTACACCGTGGTCACACTTGTCGAAGGATTTTCAAAATCTATGTATCTGCATTTTGTTTATTCTCTATAGCATGCAGGACCATGTTGCCCTGGGTTGTGTAAGTGATGGACATCTAGGTGGTTGGCGATCTTGCTTCTTAGAACCCTTTTAAAGATTTTTATGATATGGGATGTTAGTGCTATCGGTCTGTAGTTCTTTGCAATTGCTTTACTGCCCCCTTTGTAGAGTGTGGCTATGTCTGTTGTTTTAGTGAATGTGGGATGACGCCTGTGTCCATGTTCCCTCTCTATAAAATGCTGAAGGAATGCAACAGGAGCTTCTTGCAGCTCTTGATGAACACGGAGTTCCATGTGTCCCATGGCGCAGAGTTCATGGGCATGTCATTTGTTGTCTTTTCAAAGCCTTGTGGTGTTAGGGTAACATCAGAGATTTTTGAGATAACCATATTTTGGGTCTCGGTCATAAAGAATTCATTTGGATTGTCTACCCTTAGTCTGGGTAACCGCTCACTGAACAGAGTCGCATTTCTTTGCTGTCATCTGTGTATGTCCCATCTCGCCTAAACAGGGGCTCAATACTGAATGTCTTTTCCTTAGATTTTGTATAAGAGAAGAAGTATTTTGTTTGTTTTTCAATTTCCTTTATGGTTTCTAGTTCTTCCTGCGATTCTTGTTTCCTGAAAGATTCCTTCAGTTTAAGTTCGATATTTGCTATTTCATTGACCAGTGCCGCTCTTGTATTTCAGATATATTGGACCCTCTCAGCAGCTCTTTCTAGTTTACATCTTCTCTTTCTTTTTCTTAATGGAATGTGCCTTAAGCAGATCTGAAGAACCACGGAGTTAATTTTTTATTAGAATCTGCTTTCCAGTAACTGTATTCCTAGCTCAAGCAGGGTTGAGTGGACCCTTCGCTTCCGGCTTATGGAAGGTCAATTACTTGAAACTCAACACTCTAGTATCCACAAAATAGGGGCACTTGCATCCTGCAGAGGTGTCTGACAGCGATGAGGCTTCGGGTACTGTCTTGAGATGTCGAGCCACAGTTAATCCTCTCTCACTTGTCTTCGTATAACTGATTGCTATAGACACTTACCACACTACCAAGATATGTCTTTTATTGTTCAGATATTCACACTTCTTCCTTATTTTATGGACATAGCTTTATTACACGCAACATCAGCAGTACTCGAGGAAGATAAATGCTGTTTCTTCTTGCTTGCTTGTTTTCATCTTTTTTTATTTTTTATTTTACATCATTTTCTTATCCCTCTTTGTATGATTTGTTTATGGATCACTTGCTACGCTTGCCTGACTTAGCGCTTAACTCTGCTTGGAAACACACCTTGTCATGTAGGGGGGTATTGGAATGTATCGGAAATAAGTGGGGAATATGGGAGTAAGGGATTATGTAGGCAGGGGAGAGGCAGGCGAGGTGGTAGGAGTGAGATGATTAGCGGAGGTAGGTAATGACAGGTCAGTGGTGACCACCACGACACTCTCATTAACTCTACACTACTCACTAACATATGCCTCGCCCACTTTTCACTCATATATAAACATAATAAAATATAAGAAAAAAGAATAGAAAATAACGGGGACAGTGAATATTACTATTCTACTCAAACATAGTTTATTATTAAGTCCTTGTACAATAATATATTTGGGAACAGGAGAACATTATTGGGGTTTAGATAAATGGGGTGGTACACATAAGCAGTGAGACAGGGAACACAATCAACTTGACGAAAATGAATATAACTTACGATATAGTACAGAGGACAGTTCACTACAGGAACTAAGCCACAGGTCCCAAGACCTACACAGCACGAGTACTGCGCCAAGCCAGTACTCTGCCAAATGCCTCCAACAGTCTCCAGAGACTTCAGCAGCCTTCTCCCGAGCCCTGCACCCCAGCAGCCGCTCCGCTCGAAGTCTCTGCTCAGGAGCTCTGCACCCCAGCAGCAGCTCTGCTCGAATCTCCTGATCATGCTCTTCCTTGGGCTTTTATGGTGGTCCAAGCACCCTCCACAACCACGTGTACGACCTGACGCCTAGGTCTGACGCCGTCAAGAACAAAAGACCTCAGACGTGGGCGTGGCTACAGACGTTTGCCAAGGCAAGGTGTGACCATATAATTGGTTAAATTAGGTCTCCCAAGAGACCTCACAAGCCCAACTGAACTACATCACATTCCCCTTTCTCCCCCAATTTAAAATATCTGAGAACTAGGACAATTTGTCCTAGTTATTAGACTATTTTAATCCTAACCCTTAAATCTATTACAATACAAAGACAAAATTATACATAATACAAAATTATTCAGTTACATATATTTCCCTCAGCCTCCTCAACTACCACAAGGCAGTATAATCAGTACACCTCGCAGTTGACCAGCATAATAGTTGCTCTCTGGTGCAAAGCCTCCTTACCCGTCATTTCTCCTTAAAAACTAAATATCGGGCTCCAGTGCCTTCCCTACTTCTACTAGAAATGCACTAGCCAATGCTAGTCACCCTCGCACGTTATCCATTGGGCCAAACCTCTCTAGGCTTCTTTGGCGTGGAAAACTGCTCCAACGGGTTGCATTCTTTCAAGTAACTGCAACTGGACCACTTCACGACCACCAAGGTCGCATTTTCGGCACACTTCACATGCACACTACAACATCTGAAAATCGAGACAGGGCAAGCATCGCAGCTAAGACCCTCCATTATCCTATGCCACTACTAGGATTCACTGGCCTCATAAAACAAGGCAGCCATAATCATGGACCGTATTCAAGGTCATCTTATTTCACACAGGTAACACTAACACTTCTGGCAAGTCAAAGTAGGCTGGGGACATCTCACACTCTTAATTGTTTCTCATGGCTGGCAGGACATCCCCGCATACCAGGCTGGTCCCAGCAGCTGGAGTCCATCTCCGCGGCCCACGTCCTTCCACATCTCTGAGGATGGCAGCTCCTTCATAGTAGATTCTCCTGTCCTGGCACACCAGCCAGAATCCTTCACACACCAGTGCAGCATCACCGCCATCTCCTCCTCTTGAGCTAGGCAGCATCGCAGCATCACAGCACGGCCGTATCACAGCAGCACACAGCACGGCCACAGCATCGCAGCACGGTCCCAGCATCTCAGCATCACAGCACGGCTGCAGCATCTCAACATCACAGCAGCACACAGCACGGCCACAGCATCGCAGCACGGCTACAGCATCGCAGCACGGCTACAGCATCTCAGCAGCATCACAGCAGCCAACATCAGCAGTAGCAGGCTATGGTCAGTTGCTCGAGGTGAGGTGAGGTCACTTCAGGTCATCAACAGCAGGTGCGGTCACCCATCCCTGGCAACTGCGGGTAACTGGCGGTCCGCGGGTGATGGTCACAGAGGCTGGGTGACACAGTCAGACACCCACTACAATAGATGACAGACCAGGGCAGCAATACAGCAACTGGGCACATCAGGTGGATAATAATCATAGGCATCTCTTCAGTGGGTGACAGTTGTGGGCTAGTCTTCCAAGGTGGGCTGGGTGACTTCTCGTTCCTCTGTAAATATTCAATTTCGGCCAGTAATTGCTTCCCCCAAAAGTCTCACCCAAATACTGATATTCTCCACCATTTATCCCAAACCAACAGCCAACTCCACCAAATATATTAATACAACCAAACAATTATTCAGACCCACTGTCAAGAAAAGGTCAGTTAAGGTCACTAGGATTATAATATCATTATAATAACACAAAATCAAATGGTAGCAAATGATAGCATAAATATAACCGAGCAGTCAAAAATAAGGCACATGGGACTGGTTCCTACTATAAAAATAATAAGAACCACCACCGCTTTGACACCATGTCATGTAGGGGGGTAATGGAACATATCGGATATAAGTGGGGAATATGGGAGTAAGCGATTATGAAGGCAGGGGAGAGGCAGGCGAGGTGGTAGGAGTGAGATGATTAGCGGAGGTAGGTAATGACAGGTCAGTGGTGACCACCACGACACTCTCATTAACTCTACACTACTCACTAACATATGCCTCGCCCACTCTTCACTCATATATAAACATAATAAAATATAAGAAAAAAGAATAGAAAATAACGGGGACAGTGAATATTACTATTCTACTCAAACACAGTTTATTATTAAGTCCTTGTACAATAATATATTTGGGAACAGGAGAACATTATTGGGGTTTAGATAAATGGGGTGGTACACATAAGCAGTGAGACAGGGAACACAATCAACTTGACGAAAATGAATATAACTTACAATATAGTACAGAGGACAGTTCACTACAGGAACTAAGCCACAGGTCCCAAGACCTACACAGCACGAGTACTGCACCAAGCCAGTACTCTGCCCAATGCCTCCAACAGTCTCCAGAGACTTCAGCAGCCTTCTCCCGAGCCCTGCACCCCAGCAGCCGCTCCGCTCGAAGTCTCTGCTCAGGAGCTCTGCACCCCAGCAGCAGCTCCGCTCGAATCTCCTGATCATTCTCTTCCTTGGGCTTTTATGGTGGTCCAAGCACCCTCCACAACCACGTGTACGACCTGACGCCTAGGTCTGACGCCGTCAAGAACAAAAAACCTCAGACGTGGGCGTGGCTACAGACGTTTGCCAAGGCAAGGTGTGACCATATAATTGGTTAAATTAGGTCTCCCAAGAGACCTCACAAGCCCAACTGAACTACATCACAACCTTGTTCTGTTGGTAATTGTAATTATGTGAATCATGGCAACTCCAGCCTGGCAAAAGGCCAGCAGCTACCTTCCTAAGATCTGATTGCCGAAAAATCAGTGGCCACCAGGCCACGGTGCCCCGTAGCCTGGTGGCTAAAACTCTCGCTTCACACGGCGAGGGTCCTGGTTCGACTGCCGGCCTGGGTAGAAACATTAAGAGTGTTTCTTTACGCCGGTTTTCTATGTTCCCCATCAGTAAAATGGGTACCTGGGTGTTAGTAGACTGGTGAGGGTCGCATCCTGGGACAAAACTAAAATAATTTGTCCGAAATGCTCATAATAAGGGGCTTTCTATATACTAGTTTGTCATTGATGTCAGCTATGGTCTGTATACCTTGTACATGTACTTGTGGAAATAAAGATATTGTTATTATTATTATTATTATTATTATTATTATTATTATTATTATAGAGTGAAGTGAGAGGGACATGCCAGTGTAGCCATGACTGCTGAGAGGACACACAGGTACATGCTACGCATTATATTGTTACAATACTGGATACATAAGCTGTGTGCTGCTGCTGTGTTCTATGACAGTTACGTAATATGAAGAAGAGCTACCAATGTTTCCTCATCATTATTATGACACAGGATGGTGTTCCTACACCGGGTGATAGAATAGGTTGATCCAGGAGACATAAGTAGGGTGATAAAGGACATCATTAAGTACATTAATAGGTATTTAGCAGCTATGTAAGCTTGCAAGACTTCATGTCAGAAGACATGGAATGAAGACCTGTAAGACCTGGAGTTACTGTTGCTTTTCAAATGTTATCTCTTAGGAGAATCTATCTTCTCTCACACTTTCTCAGCCTCTTTCCAACCTTCTCCAAATATCTTCCTTTCTCTCCTTCTTACCAGGACTCAGGTTGAAGATCCTTCCTTCCAGGACTCAGGTTGAAGATCCTTCCTTACATTGTAACATTAAAAGGATTGGAAAAAATAAATTTACTAAATGCAAATTTATTCAGACTAATACATGAAGAAATATGAAAGACATGAAGTGCTGGAAGTGAAGTGAGAAGTGAAGTGAGAGGTATGTTACAGCGGCTATGGTAGAATTACAAAGATCAAGGAAACATTCCTGATTGAGAAAGAATGCGTCTACTGATTGTTTCTGATCTTAAAATATTTTAGTAATCATTTAAGGATTATTTAGTAATATTTGTTGCTTCATACTTTTGTGAAGATGTTTTCTCAATTTAATTTACATTAATTTTTTTTTCTGTTCATTTTTCATTATTGTTTTTATTGATCTTGAACCAAATGGAGTGATGAACATGAACAGGTAGTGGGTATCATGGTCGTCAACAGGTAGTGGGTATCTCGGTCGTCAACAGGTAGTGGGTATCTCGGTCGTCAACAGGTAGTGGGTATCTCGGTCGTCAACAGGTAGTGGGTATCTCGGTCGTCAACAGGTAGTGGGTATCTCGGTCGTCAACAGGTAGTGGGTATCTCGGTCGTCAACAGGTAGTGGGTATCTCGGTCGTCAACAGGTAGTGGGTATCTCGGTCGTCAACAGGTAGTGGGTATCTCGGTCGTCAACAGGTAGTGGGTATCTCGGTCGTCAACAGGTAGTGGGCATCACGGTCGTCAACAGGTAGTGGGTATCTCGGTCGTCAACAGGTAGTGGGTATCTCGGTCGTCAACAGGTAGTGGGTATCTCGGTCGTCAACAGGTAGTGGGTATCTCGGTCGTCAACAGGTAGTGGGTATCTCGGTCGTCAACAGGTAGTGGGTATCTCGGTCGTCAACAGGTAGTGGGTATCTCGGTCGTCAACAGGTAGTGGGTATCTCGGTCGTCAACAGGTAGTGGGTATCTCGGTCGTCAACAGGTAGTGGGTATCTCGGTCGTCAACAGGTAGTGGGTATCTCGGTCGTCAACAGGTAGTGGGTATCTCGGTCGTCAACAGGTAGTGGGTATCTCGGTCGTCAACAGGTAGTGGGTATCTCGGTCGTCAACAGGTAGTGGGTATCTCGGTCGTCAACAGGTAGTGGGCTTCACGGTCGTCAACAGGTAGTAGGCTTCACGGTCGTCAACAGGTAGTAGGCTTCACGGTCGTCAACAGGTAGTAGGCTTCACGGTCGTCAACGGGTAGTAGGCATCACGGTCGTCAACAGGTAGTAGGCTTCACGGTCGTCAACAGGTAGTAGGCATCACGGTCGTCAACAGGTAGTAGGCATCACGGTCGTCAACGGGTAGTAGGCATCACGGTCGTCAACGGGTAGTAGGCTTCACGGTCGTCAACAGGTAGTAGGCATCACGGTCGTCAACGGGTAGTAGGCTTCACGGTCGTCAACAGGTAGTAGGCTTCACGGTCGTCAACAGGTAGTAGGCTTCACGGTCGTCAACAGGTAGTAGGCATCACGGTCGTCAACAGGTAGTAGGCTTCACGGTCGTCAACAGGTAGTAGGCATCACGGTCGTCAACAGGTAGTAGGCATCACGGTCGTCAACGGGTAGTAGGCATCACGGTCGTCAACAGGTAGTAGGCATCACGGTCGTCAACAGGTAGTAGGTCAACAGGTAGTAGGCTTCACGGTCGTCAACAGGTAGTAGGCTTCACGGTCGTCAACAGGTAGTAGGCTTCACGGTCGTCAACAGGTAGTAGGCTTCACGGTCGTCAACAGGTAGTAGGCTTCACGGTCGTCAACAGGTAGTAGGCTTCACGGTCGTCAACAGGTAGTAGGCTTCACGGTCGTCAACAGGTAGTAGGCTTCACGGTCGTCAACAGGTAGTAGGCTTCACGGTCGTCAACAGGTAGTAGGCATCACGGTCGTCAACAGGTAGTAGGCATCACGGTCGTCAACAGGTAGTAGGCTTCACGGTCGTCAACGGGTAGTAGGCTTCACGGTCGTCAACGGTCAACAGGTAGTAGGCTTCACGGTCGTCAACAGGTAGTAGGCTTCACGGTCGTCAACAGGTAGTAGGCTTCACGGTCGTCAACAGGTAGTAGGCTTCACGGTCGTCAACAGGTAGTAGGCTTCACGGTCGTCAACAGGTAGTAGGCTTCACGGTCGTCAACAGGTAGTAGGCTTCACTGTCGTCAACAGGTAGTAGGCTTCACGGTCGTCAACGGGTAGTAGGCTTCACGGTCGTCAACGGGTAGTAGGCTTCACGGTCGTCAACAGGTAGTAGGCTTCACGGTCGTCAACAGGTAGTAGGCATCACGGTCGTCAACAGGTAGTAGGCTTCACGGTCGTCAACAGGTAGTAGGCTTCACGGTCGTCAACAGGTAGTAGGCTTCACGGTCAACAGGTAGTAGGCTTCACGGTCGTCAACGGGTAGTAGGCTTCACGGTCGTCAACGGGTAGTAGGCTTCACGGTCGTCAACGGGTAGTAGGCATCACGGTCGTCAACAGGTAGTAGGCATCACGGTCAACAGGTAGTAGGCTTCACGGTCGTCAACAGGTAGTAGGCTTCACGGTCGTCAACAGGTAGTAGGCATCACGGTCGTCAACAGGTAGTAGGCATCACGGTCGTCAACAGGTAGTAGGCATCACGGTCGTCAACAGGTAGTAGGCTTCACGGTCGTCAACAGGTAGTAGGCTTCACGGTCGTCAACAGGTAGTAGGCTTCACGGTCGTCAACAGGTAGTAGGCTTCACGGTCGTCAACAGGTAGTAGGCTTCACGGTCGTCAACAGGTAGTAGGCTTCACGGTCGTCAACAGGTAGTAGGCTTCACGGTCGTCAACAGGTAGTAGGCATCACGGTCGTCAACAGGTAGTAGGCTTCATGGTCGTCAACAGGTAGTAGGCTTCACGGTCGTCAACAGGTAGTAGGCATAACGGTCGTCAACAGGTAGTAGGCTTCACGGTCGTCAACAGGTAGTAGGCATCACGGTCGTCAACAGGTAGTAGGCTTCACGGTCGTCAACAGGTAGTAGGCTTCACGGTCGTCAACAGGTAGTAGGCTTCACGGTCGTCAACAGGTAGTAGGCTTCACGGTCGTCAACAGGTAGTAGGCTTCACGGTCGTCAACGGGTAGTAGGCTTCACGGTCGTCAACAGGTAGTAGGCTTCACGGTCGTCAACAGGTAGTAGGCTTCACGGTCGTCAACGGGTAGTAGGCTTCACGGTCGTCAACAGGTAGTAGGCTTCACGGTCGTCAACAGGTAGTAGGCTTCACGGTCGTCAACAGGTAGTAGGCTTCACGGTCGTCAACGGGTAGTAGGCTTCACGGTCGTCAACGGGTAGTGGGCTTCACGGTCGTCAACAGGTAGTAGGCATCACGGTCGTCAACGGGTAGTAGGCTTCACGGTCGTCAACGGGTAGTAGGCTTCACGGTCGTCAACGGGTAGTGGGCTTCACGGTCGTCAACAGGTAGTAGGCTTCACGGTCGTCAACGGGTAGTAGGCTTCACGGTCGTCAACGGGTAGTAGGCTTCACGGTCGTCAACAGGTAGTAGGCTTCACGGTCGTCAACAGGTAGTAGGCATCACGGTCGTCAACAGGTAGTAGGCTTCACGGTCGTCAACAGGTAGTAGGCTTCACGGTCGTCAACAGGTAGTAGGCTTCACGGTCAACAGGTAGTAGGCTTCACGGTCGTCAACGGGTAGTAGGCTTCACGGTCGTCAACGGGTAGTAGGCTTCACGGTCGTCAACGGGTAGTAGGCATCACGGTCGTCAACAGGTAGTAGGCATCACGGTCAACAGGTAGTAGGCTTCACGGTCGTCAACAGGTAGTAGGCTTCACGGTCGTCAACAGGTAGTAGGCATCACGGTCGTCAACAGGTAGTAGGCATCACGGTCGTCAACAGGTAGTAGGCATCACGGTCGTCAACAGGTAGTAGGCTTCACGGTCGTCAACAGGTAGTAGGCTTCACGGTCGTCAACAGGTAGTAGGCTTCACGGTCGTCAACAGGTAGTAGGCTTCACGGTCGTCAACAGGTAGTAGGCTTCACGGTCGTCAACAGGTAGTAGGCTTCACGGTCGTCAACAGGTAGTAGGCTTCACGGTCGTCAACAGGTAGTAGGCATCACGGTCGTCAACAGGTAGTAGGCTTCATGGTCGTCAACAGGTAGTAGGCTTCACGGTCGTCAACAGGTAGTAGGCATAACGGTCGTCAACAGGTAGTAGGCTTCACGGTCGTCAACAGGTAGTAGGCATCACGGTCGTCAACAGGTAGTAGGCTTCACGGTCGTCAACAGGTAGTAGGCTTCACGGTCGTCAACAGGTAGTAGGCTTCACGGTCGTCAACAGGTAGTAGCCTTCACGGTCGTCAACAGGTAGTAGGCTTCACGGTCGTCAACGGGTAGTAGGCTTCACGGTCGTCAACAGGTAGTAGGCTTCACGGTCGTCAACAGGTAGTAGGCTTCACGGTCGTCAACGGGTAGTAGGCTTCACGGTCGTCAACAGGTAGTAGGCTTCACGGTCGTCAACAGGTAGTAGGCTTCACGGTCGTCAACAGGTAGTAGGCTTCACGGTCGTCAACGGGTAGTAGGCTTCACGGTCGTCAACGGGTAGTGGGCTTCACGGTCGTCAACAGGTAGTAGGCATCACGGTCGTCAACGGGTAGTAGGCTTCACGGTCGTCAACGGGTAGTAGGCTTCACGGTCGTCAACGGGTAGTGGGCTTCACGGTCGTCAACAGGTAGTAGGCTTCACGGTCGTCAACGGGTAGTAGGCTTCACGGTCGTCAACGGGTAGTGGGCTTCACGGTCGTCAACAGGTAGTAGGCATCACGGTCGTCAACAGGTAGTAGGCTTCACGGTCGTCAACGGGTAGTAGGCTTCACGGTCGTCAACGGGAAGTGGGCTTCACGGTCGTCAACAGGTAGTAGGCATCACGGTCGTCAACAGGTAGTAGGCTTCACGGTCGTCAACAGGTAGTAGGCATCACGGTCGTCAACGGGTAGTAGGCTTCACGGTCGTCAACAGGTAGTAGGCTTCACGGTCGTCAACAGGTAGTAGGCTTCACGGTCGTCAACAGGTAGTAGGCATCACGGTCGTCAACGGGTAGTAGGCTTCACGGTCGTCAACAGGTAGTAGGCTTCACGGTCGTCAACAGGTAGTAGGCATCACGGTCGTCAACGGGTAGTGGGCTTCACGGTCGTCAACAGGTAGTAGGCATCACGGTCGTCAACGGGTAGTAGGCTTCACGGTCGTCAACAGGTAGTAGGCATCACGGTCGTCAACGGGTAGTGGGCTTCACGGTCGTCAACAGGTAGTAGGCATCACGGTCGTCAACGGGTAGTAGGCTTCACGGTCGTCAACGGGTAGTAGGCTTCACGGTCGTCAACGGGTAGTAGGCTTCACGGTCGTCAACGGGTAGTAGGCTTCACGGTCGTCAACACGTACATCCTGTAAAGATGTTATTAGAAATTCGTTTGAGTAACATTAGTTTTAACTGAATATAGAAACAATTATTTATTTTACAAAACACACACACACACACACACACACACACACACACACACACACACACACACACACACACACACACACACACATACACACACACACACACCCACATACATCGAGAATCAAGACTGACCCGAAACTGTTGTATAGCCACATCAGGAGGAAGACAACAGTCAAAGACCAGGTGATCAGATTAAGGACAGAAGGTGGAAAACTCACAAGAAATGATCAGGAGGTATGTGAGGAGCTGAACAGGAGATTTAAGGAAGTTTTTACAGTAGAGACAGGAAGGGCTGTGGGAAGACAGCACAGAAGGGAACATCAAGAGGGAATATACCAACAAGTGTTGGATGACATACGAACAACTGAGGAGGAGGTGAAGAAGCTCTTAAGTGACCTTGACACCTCAAAGGCGATGGGACCGGACAACATCTCCCCATGGGTCCTTAGAGAAGGAGCAGAGATGCTGTGTGTGCCTCTAACCACAATCTTCAACACATCCCTTGAAACTGGGCAACTACCTGAGAAATGGAAGACAGCTAATGTAGTCCCCATATTTAAGAAAGGAAACAGAAATGAGGCACTAAACTACAGACCTGTGTCTCTGACATGTATTGTGTGCAAAGTCATGGAGAAGATTATCAGGAGGAGAGTGGTCGAACACCTGGAAAGGAACAAGATTATAAATGAAAACCAGCATGGGTTCATGGAAGGCAAATCTTGTATCACAAACCTCCTGGAGTTTTATGACAAGGTAACAGAAGACATGATTATTATTATTATTATAATCAAGGGGGAAGCGCTAAACCCGGAGGATTATACAGCGCCTGGGGGGGGGGATATGTGGAAGGCATTCAGGCTTAATTCGGGGAACTGGAGCACAGATCCAATTCCCTAAATCAAGAGCCCCTCACCAACATCAAGGAACCTTCCTTGAGGGGAACAGAAGACATGAGAGAGAGGGTTGGGTAGATTGCGTTTTCCTAGACTGCAGGAAGGCCTTTGACACAGTTCCCCACAAGAGATTAGTGCAGAAGCTGGAGGATCAGGCACACGTAAAAGGAAGGGCACTGCAATGGATAAGGGAATACCTGACAGGGAGGCAGCAACGAGTCATGGTACGTGAAGAGGTATCACAGTGGGCGCCTGTTACGAGCGGGGTCCCACAGGGGTCAGTTCTAGGACCAGTGCTATTTTTGATATATGTGAACGACATGATGGAAGGAATAGACTCTGAAGTGTCCCTGTTCGCAGATGACGTGAAGTTGATGAGAAGAATTAAATCGGACGAGGATGAGGCAGGACTGCAAAGAGACCTGGAGAGGCTGGACATGTGGTCCAGTAACTGGCTTCTCGAATTCAATCCAGCCAAATGCAAAGTCATGAAGATTGGGGAGGGGCAAAGAAGACCGCAGACAGAGTATAGGCTAGGTGGACAAAGACTACAGACCTCACTCAGGGAGAAAGACCATGGGGTGACCATAACACCGAGCACATCACCGGAGGCACACATCAACCAAATAACCGCTGCAGCATACGGGCGCCTGGCAAACCTGAGAATAGCGTTCCGATACCTTAATAAGGAATCGTTCAAGACACTGTACACTGTGTATGTTAGGCCCATACTGGAGTATGCAGCACCAGTCTGGAACCCACACCTGGTCAAGCACGTCAAGAAGTTAGAGAAAGTACAAAGGTTTGCAACAAGGCTAGTCCCAGAGCTCAAGGGAATGTCGTACGAGGAAAGGTTAAGGGAAATCGGACTGACGACACTGGAGGACAGAAGGGTCAGGGGAGACATGATAACGACATACAAGATACTGCGGGGAATAGACAAGGTGGACAGAGATAGGATGTTCCAGAGAGGGGACACAGGGACAAGGGGTCACAACTGGAAGCTGAAGACTCAGACGAGTCACAGGGACGTTAGGAAGTATTTCTTCAGTCATAGAGTTGTCAGCAAGTGGAATAGCCTAGCAAGTGAAGTAGTGGAGGCAGGAACCATACATAGTTTTAAGAAGAGGTATGACAAAGCTCAGGAAGCAGAGAGAGAGAGGATCCAGTAGCGATCAGTGAAGAGGCGGGGCCAGGAGCTGAGTCTCGACCCCTGCAACCACAATTAGGTGAGTACAATTAGGTGAGTACACACACACACACATACACACACACACACACACACACACACACACACACACACACTGTAAGTGCGGTAAGTCCCAGGAGGTTGGTCAGGTCACAAGAAGGTGTGGGCAGCCAAGGACCACTGAGACTTACCTTAAACGCACAAGCCACCTACCTTTCAGTACATAATAAACCCACACATAACTCCACACACAATTACACACAAAATTACACACTCACACACACACACACACACACACACACACACACACACACACACACACACACATATCCAGACACACACACACTCCCCCCTCACCACCGACATCTCACTACTTCCCCTGATCCATCCCCTCCCTCGATCACCCTCCCCTCCCCCGGGCACCCCAAACCCTCCCCACCCCTCCCCACTCAGCTCCCAAATAGCCACAGTTCCTCCACTACTTCCCCCCCCCACACTCTGACACACACACTACTAACCTAACATACAGAACTACATAGGTTTCCCACTCTGAGGCAATCAGGATAAAACAAAAATGGGTTGCCAGAGAGCAACAAGAAAAACCAAGGGACAGGAGGAGGAAAATGCAAAGGAAGATTGGGCAGCAGAGCTCATAAAAAGGGATCATGAATGGGAAAAGAAACTAGAAGAACTTAGCATGAGAATGGAAGAGAGGATAGATATGGAAAGCAGGAAGTGGGAGGTGCATGTCAAAGCAGCAGAAGCTAGGATACAGAGTTTAGAAGAGGAATTGAAAAATCTGAAACAGCCTAAAGAACTAAAGAACATTTTGGGATTGACAACAGAGACTGCTACCTCAGCCACAAATAAGGGGACTGTAGGGAAAGAAGGGGCACAACTGCATGGAGATGCTCTATCAGAGGAGACTGTAGCAAATGAAAGAGCTAAGCTTTATGTGGAGGCCCTAACAGACAACAACAGAGCCCAAGGAAACCCGAGAAGGGAAAATGACAGGCCACTGAGCCCAAGTACATTAGCCAGTGAAACTGATGAAAGGAAAGCTGCAGTGGAGGAAACCAAATTAAATGAGGGGATACACAGGGATATGCAGTGGGAGAATGAAAGGGTGAGGTCAGTCTTTGTGTATGGGCTCCAGGAAGTCGAAGGGGAAACATATGAAGCAAGAAAACAAGGGGAAAAAAAAGCAATTGAAAGCATCATGAAAGCAATAGGAGAAGACGATATGACCCAGCTGTAAAATTTTCGGAGAATAGGGGGGTTTGTAAAAAAAAGAACCCGGCCAGTGAGAGTGACCTTCAAGGCAGAAGCGACTCGGACCAGGATACTGCAGGAGAAAGCACGATTAAGGGACATGACGGCATACATGAGGGTGTATCTCGACCGCGACAGAACACAAGAAGAAAGGAAGAAACTGAGAGAGATGGTACAAAGGCGAAAGGAGGAAAGAGAGGGGATGGAGAAGACAGACAGGAGATCCGAGACCCAGGAAGAAGATCTAATACAGCCTCCCTCACAACTTTCTATAGAAGCCTCCCAACCAGGTCAACCCCAGTGCAACCAAACACTCTAAATCAAAACACCCATGCCACATCCAATGCCCCCACCCACTACATTACAAACTTCACCCCCACAGCAACAACCCATAGTTCCTTACCAGGTCTCCCACTTCCCCAACCCCAATATACTTCCCAGACCACAGTCTTAGAAAAGAAGTTGAAGGTGTGGTATACAAATGCAGATGGAATAACAAACAAGTATGAGGAGTGGCACGAAAGAATCAAAGAGACATCCCCAGACATAATAGCTCTCACAGAAACAAAACTCACCAGAATAATAACAGATTCAATCTTTCCATCCGGATATCAAATCTTCAGGAAAGACGGAGGGAGGAGAGGGGGAGGAGGAGTTGCACTGCTCATTAAAAACCAGTGGGGTTTTGAGAAAATGGAAGGAATGGATGGCATGGGCGAAAGGGACTACTTAGTAGGAACAATCCAGTCTGAGGGACATAAGGTGATAATTGCAGTAATGTACAACCCACCACAGAACTGCAGGAGGCCAAGAGAAGAATACGATGAGAGCAACAGAGCAATGATCAACACACTAGCCGAGGTGGCCAGGAGAGCACACATGGGGGGAGCAAAGTTACTAGTTATGGGTGATTTCAATCACAAGGAGATTGACTGGGAAAACCTGGAGCCCCATGGGGGTCCCGAAACATGGAGAGCCAAGATGATGGATGTGGTACTGGAGAACCTCATGCATCAACATGTTAGAGACACTACCAGAGAGAGAGGAGAGGATGAACCAGCAAGGTTGGACCTTGTATTCACCATGAGTAGTTCGGACATCGAGGGTATCATGTATGAAAGGCCCCTGGGAGCTAGTGATCATGTGGTTCTGTGCTTCGACTACATAGTTGAGCTCCAAGTGGAGAGAGTAGCAGGAATAGGCTGGGAAAAACCAAACTACAAAAGGGGGAACTACTCAGGCATGAGGAACTTCCTTCAAGACATTCAGTGGGAGAGGGAACTGACAGGAAAACCAGTACAAGAAATGATGGACTATGTAGCAACAAAATGCAAGGAGGCAGAGGAGAGGTTTGTTCCCAAGGGAAACAGAAATAATGGGAAGAACAGAACGAGTCCTTGGTTCACCCAAAGGTGTAGGGAGGCAAAAACTAGGTGTACTAGAGAATGGAAAAGGTACAGAAGACAGAGAACTCAGGAAAATAAAGAAATCAGCCGAAGAGCCAGAAACGAATATGCACAGATAAGAAGGGAGGCTCAGAGACAATATGAAAATGACATAGCATCAAAAGTAAAGACTGACCCGAAGCTGTTGTACAGCCACATCAGGAGGAAAAAAACAGTCAAGGACCAGGTAATCAGACTGAGGAAGGGTGATGGGGAATTCACAAGAAACGACCGAGAGGTATGTCAGGAGCTCAACACAAGATTTAAAGAGGTATTTACAGTGGAAACCAGTAGGACTCCAAGAAATCAGAACAGGGGGGCACACCAGCAAGTGCTGGATGAGGTACATATAACCAAGGAGGAGGTGAAGAAGCTGCTATGCGAACTTGACACCTCAAAGGCGGTGGGACCAGACAACATCTCTCCATGGGTCCTTAAAGAGGGAGCAGAGATATTGTGTGAGCCATTAACAAAGATCTTCAACACATCATTTGAAACTGGGCAACTCCCTGAGGTATGGAAAATGGCAAATGTAGTCCCAATTTTTAAAAAGGGAGACAGACATGAGGCACTAAACTACAGACCTGTATCACTAACGTGTATAGTATGCAAGGTCATGGAGAAGATCATCAGGAGGAGAGTGGTGGGGCACCTGGAAAGAAACAAGTGTATAATTGACAACCAGCACGGTTTCAGGGAAGGAAAATCCTGTGTCACAAACCTACTAGAGTTTTATGACAAGGTGACAGAAGTAAGACAAGAGAGAGAGGGGTGGATCGACTGTGTATTTTTGGACTGCAAGAAGGCTTTCGACACAGTTCCTCAAAAGAGGTTACTGCAAAAGCTAGAGGACCAGGCACACCTAACAGGAAAGGCACTGCAATGGATCAGAGAATATCTGACAGGGAGGCAACAACGAGTCATGGTACGCGACGAGGTGTCAGAGTGGGCGCCTGTGACAAGCGGGGTTCCACAGGGGTCAGTCCTAGGACCTGTGCTGTTCTTGGTATACGTGAACGACATAACGGAAGGGATAGACTCAGAAGTGTCCTTGTTTGCAGACGATGTGAAGTTAATGAGAAGAATCGAATCGGACGAGGATCAGGCAGGACTACAAAGAGATCTGGACAGGCTACAAGCCTGGTCCAGCAACTGGCTCCTTGAATTTAACCCTGCCAAATGCAAAGTCATGAAGATTGGGGAAGGGCAAAGAAGACCGCAGACACAATATAGGTAGATGGCCAAAGACTGCAAACCTCACTCAAGGAAAAAGATCTGGGGGTGAGTATAACACCGAGCATATCTCCTGAGGCGCACATCAATCAGATAACTGCTGCAGCATACGGGCGCCTGGCAAACCTACGGATAGCGTTCCGATACCTCAGTAAGGATTCGTTTAAGACTCTGTACACCATCTACGTCAGGCCCATACTGGAGTATACAGCACCAGTTTGGAATCCACACCTAGTCAAGCACGTCAAGAAATTAGAGAAAATGCAAAGGTTTGCAACAAGACTAGTCCCAGAGCTACGGGGGTTGTCCTATGAAGAAAGGTTGAGGGAAATCGGCCTGACGACACTGGAGGCCAGGAGGGTCAGGGGAGACATGATAACGACATATAAAATACTGCGCAGAATAGACGAGGTGGACAAAGACGCGATGTTCCAAAGATGGGACACAGACACAAGAGGTCACAATTGGAAGTTGAAGACTCAGATGAATCAAAGGGATGTTAGGAAGTATTTCTTCAGTCATAGAGTAGTCAGGCCATGGAATAGCCTAGAAAGTGATGTGGTGGAGGCAGGAACCATACATAGTTTTAAGGCGAGGTATGATAGAGCTCATGGGGCAGGGAGAGAGAGGACCTAGTAGCAATCAGCGAAGAGGCGGGGCCAGGAGCTGTGACTCGACCCCTGCAACCACAAATAGGTGAGTACACACAAACACACACACACACACACACACACACACACACACACACACACACACACACACACACACACACACACACACACACACACACACACACACACACACACACACACACATACACGCACACAGGATAGTAATGGAAAGCAGGAAGTGGGAGGTGCAAGTCAAAGCAGCAGAGGCTAGGATACAGAGTTTAGAAGAGGAACTGAAAAATCTGAAACAGCCTAAAGAACTAAAGAACATTTTGGGATCGACAACAGAGACTGCTACCTCAGTTACAAATAAGGGGACTGTAGGGAAAGAGGGAGCAAAACTGCATGTAGAAGCTCTATCAGTGGAGACTGTAGTAAATGAAAAAGCTAAGCTATATGTGGAGGCCCTAACAGACCACAGCAGAGCCCAGGGAAAGCCGAGAAGGGAATATGACAGGCCACTGAGCCCAAGTACATTAGCTAGTGAAACTTAAGAAAGAAAGCTGCAATGGAGGAAGTCAAATTGAATGAGGGGATACACAGGGATATGCAGTGGGAGAATGAAAGGGTGAGGTCAGTCTTTGTGTACGGGCTCCAGGAAGTTAAAGGGGAAACATATGAAGCAAGAAAACAAGGGGAAAAAAAAGCAATTGAAAGCATCATGAAAGCAATAGGAGAAGACGACATGACCCAGCTGGAAAATTTTCAGAGAATAGGGGGTTTGTAAAAAAAAAAAAAAAACCCGGCCAGTGAAAGTGACCTTCAGGGCAGAATCGACTCGGAACAGGATCCTGCCTGAGAAAGCACGATTTAGGGACATGCCGGCATACAGGAAGGTGTATCTCGACTGCGACAGAACACTAAAAGAAAGGCAGAAACTGAGAGAGATCGTACAAAGGCGAAAGGAGGAAAGAGAGGGGGTGGAGAAGACAGACAGGAGATCCCAGACACAGGAAGAAGATCAAATACAGCCTCCCTCACAACTTCCTATAGAAGCCCCCCAACCAGGTCAACCCCAGTGCAACCAAACACTCTAAACCAAAACACCCATGCCATATCCAATGCCCCCACCCACTACATTACAAACTCCACCCCCACAGCAACCACCCAGAGTTCCTTATCAGGTCTCCCACTTCCCCAACCCCAATATACCTCCCAGACCACAGTCTTAGAAAATAAGTTGAAGGTGTGGTACACAAATGCAGATGGAATAACAAATAAGTATGAGGAGTGGCATGAAAGAATCAAGGAGACATCCCCAGACATAATAGCACTCACAGAAACAAAACTCACCAGAATAATAACAGATTCAATCTTTCCATCCGGTTATCAAATCCTCAGGAAAGACAGAGGGAGGAGAGGGGGAGGAGGAGTTGCACTGCTCATTAAAAATCAGTGGGGTTTTGAGAAAATGGAAGGAATGGATGGCACGGGCGAAAGGGACTACTTAGTAGGAACAATCCAGTCTAAGGGACATAAGGTGATAATTGCAGTAATGTACAACCCACCACAGAACTGCAGGAGACCAAGAGAAGAATACAATGAGAGCAACAGAGCAATGGTCGACACACTAGCCGAGGTGGCCAGGAGAGCACACATGGGGGGAGCAAAGTTACTAGTTATGGGTGATTTCAATCACAAGGAGATTGACTGGGAAAACCTGGAGCCCCATGGGGGTCCAGAAACATGGAGAGCCAAGATGATGGATGTGGTACTGGAAAACCTCATGCATCAACATGTTAGAGACACTACCAGAGAGAGAGGAGAAGATGAATCAGCAAGACTGGACCTTGTATTCACCTTGAGTAGTTCGGACATCGAGGATATCATGTATGAAAGGCCCCTGGGAGCTAGTGATCATTTAGTTCTGTGCTTCGACTACATAATTGAGCTCCAAGTGGAGAGAGTAGCAGGAATAGGGTGGGTAAAACCAAACTACAAAAGGGGGAACTACTCAGGCATGAAGAACTTCCTTCAAGACATTCAGTGGGAGAGGGAACTGACAGGTAAACCAGTACAAGAAATGATGGTCTATGTGGTAACAAAACGCAAGGAGGCAGAGGAGAGGTTTGTTCCCAAGGGAAACAGAAATAATGGGAAGAACAGAACGAGTCCTTGGTTCACACAAAGGTGTAGGGATGCAAAAACTAGGTGTACTAGAGAATGGAAAAGGTACAGAAGACAGAGAACTCAGGAAAATAAAGAGATTAGCCGAAGAGCCAGAAACGAATATGCACAGATAAGAAGGGAGGCTCAGCGACAATATGAAAATGACATAGCATCGAAAGTCAAGAGTGACCCGAAGCTGTTGTATAGCCACATCAGGAGGAAAACAACAGTCAAGGACCAGGTAATCAGACTGAGGAAGGGTGATGGGGAATTCACAAGAAACGACCGAGAGGTTTGTCAGGAGCTCAACACAAGATTTTACAGTGGAAACCAGTAGGACTCCAGGAAATCATAACAGGGGGGTACACCAGCAAGTGCTGGATGAGGTACATATAACCAAGGAGGAGGTGAAGAAGCTGCTATGCGAACTTGACACCTCAAAGGCGGTGGGACCAGACATCTCTCCATGGGTCCTTAAAGAAGGAGCAGAGATATTGTGTGTGCCATTAACAAAGATCTTCAACACATCATTTGAAACTGGGCAACTCCCTGAGGTATGGAAGATGGCAAATGCAGTCCCAATTTTTAAAAAGGGAGACAGACATGAGGCACTAAACTACAGACCTGTATCACTAACGTGTATAGTATGCAAGGTCATGGAGAAGATCATCAGGAGGAGAGTGGTGGAGCACCTGGAAAGAAACAAGTGTATAATTGACAACCAGTACGGTTTCAGAGAAGGAAAATCCTGTGTCACAAACCTACTAGAGTTTTATGACAAGGTGACAGAAGTAAGACAAGAGAGAGAGGGGTGGATTGAATGCATTTTTTTGGACTTCAAGAAGGCCTTCGACACAGTTCCTCATAGGAGGTTACTGCAAAAGCTAGAGGATCAGGCACACATAACAGGAAAGGCACTGCAATGGATCAGAGAATACCTGACACGGAGGCAACAACGAGTCATGGTACGTGACGAGGTGTCAGAGTGGGCGCCTGTGACAAGCGGGGTTCCACAGGGGTCAGTCCTAGGACCTGTGCTGTTCTTGGTATATGTGAACGACATAATGGAAGGGATAGACTCAGAAGTGTCCTTGTTTGCAGATGATGTGAAGTTAATGAGAAGAATCAAATCGGATGAGGATCAGGCAGGACTACAAAGAGACCTGGACAGGCTGGACAGGTGGTCCAGCAACTGGCTTCTTGAATTCAACCCTGCAAAATACAAAGTCATGAAGATCGGAGAGGGGCAAAGAAGACTGCAGACATAGTATAGACAGGGTGGCCAAGGAATGCAAACCTCGCTCAAGGAGAAAGATCTTGGGTGACCATAACACCGAGCATGTCTCCGGAGGCACACATCTACCAGATAACTGCTGCAGCATATGGGTGCCTGGCAAACCTGAGAATAGCGTTCCGATACCTTAGTAAGGAATCGTTCAAGACACTGTACACTGTGTACATCAGGCCCATACTGGAGTATGCAGCACCAGTTTAGAACCCACACCTGGTCAAGCACGTCAAGAAGTTAGAGAAAGTGCAAAGGTTTGCAACAAGGTTAGTTCCGGAGCTCAGGGAAATGTCCTACGAAGAAAGGTTGAGGGAAATCGGACTGACGACATTGGAGGACAGGAGGGTCAGGGAAAACATGATAACAACATACAAAATACTGC
Source organism: Cherax quadricarinatus (assembly GCF_038502225.1). Lineage (NCBI taxonomy): Eukaryota > Metazoa > Arthropoda > Malacostraca > Decapoda > Parastacidae > Cherax > Cherax quadricarinatus. Next base: position 55,974 of record NW_027197437.1, read on the forward strand.
GTGGAATGAACAAGGTAGACAGACACAGGATGTTCTAGAGAGGGGACACAGAAACAAAGGGTCAAAATTGGAAGCTGAAGACTCAGACGAGTCACAGGGACGTTAGGAAGTATTTCTTCAGTCATAGAGTCGTCACGAAATGGAATAGCCTAGCAAGTGATGTAGTGGAGGCAGGAACCATACATAGGTTTAAGACGAGGTATGACAAAGCTCTGGAAGCAGAAAGAGAGAGGAACTAGTAGCGATCAGTGAAGAGTCGGGGCCAGGAGCTGAGTCTCGACCCCTTCAACCACAATTAGGTGAATACACACACACACACACACACACACACACACACACACACACACACACACACACACACACACACACACACACACACACACACACACACACACACACAAACACACACACACACATAGCAATACATTCCGATACCTTAATAAGGAATCGTTCAAAACACTCTGCACTTTGTACGTCAGGCCCATACTGGGGTACGCAGCACCAGTTTGGAACCCACACCTGGTCAAGCACAACAAGAAATTAGAGAAAGTACAAAGGTCTACAACAAGGTTAGTTCCGGAGCTCAGGGAAATGTCCTACAAAGAAAAGTTGAGAGAAATCGGGCTGACGACTCTTGAGGACAGGAGAGTCAGGGAAGATATGATAACGACATGCAAAATACTGCATGGAATAGATAAGGTGGACAGAGACAGGGTGTTCCAGAGAGGGGACACAGAAAAAAAGGGTCACAATTGGAAGCTGAGGACTCAGACTGGTCACAGGGATGTCAGGAAATATTTCTTAAGTCATAGAGTCGTCAGGAAGGGGAATAAACTAGCAAGTGATGTAGTGGAGACAGGAACCATACATAGCTTTAAGACGAGGTATGACTAAGCTCAGGGAGCAGAGACAGAGAGGACCCAGTAGCAATCAGTGAAGAGGTGAAGAGGCCGGGCCAGGGGATTTTGATGAGCTGGAGAGAGGAGACAGAAGGTGGTAATTGCAGTGATGTATAACCCACCACAGAACAGCAGGAGGCCAAGGCAAGAGTATGATGAGAGTAACAGATGGATGGTTGACACACTGGCTGAAGTGGCCAGAAGGGCTTATAAGAGCAGGGCGAAGCTACTGATTGTGGGCGACTTCAGTCACAAAGATATTGACTAGGAGAACTTGGAGCCACATAGGGGCCCAGAAACGTGTCAGGTGAAATACTGTTGCTACTCACCTGTGTCAGGTGAAGTACTGTTGTTACTCACCTGTGTCAGATGAAGTACTGTTGCTACTCACCTGTGTCAGATGAAGCACTGTTGCTACTCACCTGTGCCAGGTGAAGTGCTGTTGTTACTCACCTGTGTCAGGTGAAGTGCTGTTGTTACTCACCTGTGCCAGGTGAAGTACTGTTGTTACTCACCTGTGTCAGGTGAAGTACTGTTGCTACTCACCTGTGTCAGATGAAGCACTGTTGCTACTCACCTGTGCCAGGTGAAGTGCTGTTGTTACTCACCTGTGTCAGGTGAAGTGCTGTTGTTACTCACCTGTGCCAGGTGAAGTACTGTTGTTACTCACCTGTGTCAGGTGAAGTACTGTTGTTACTCACCTGTGTCAGGTGAAGTACTGTTGTTACTCACCTGTGTCAGGTGAAGTACTGTTGTTACTCACCTGTGCCAGGTGAAGTGCTGTTGCTACTCACCTGTGTCAGGTGAAGTACTGTTGTTACTCACCTGTGAGTCAGGTGAAGTACTGTTGTTACTCACCTGTGTCAGGTGAAGTGCTGTTGTTACTCACCTGTGTCAGGTGAAGTACTGTTGTTACTCACCTGTGAGTAACAACAGCATCGCTATTGGGCCGTGCGGACGTGCTGCGCAGTAGCTCCTGATTGAGTTGGCATTTGCGCAGTGTTGACGTGTACTTGGCTCTGTGAAGACCTGTTTGCGCGCTCTCTAGAATTGAAGCAAGATGCCCTCCATCGAGCAACTTTACCAACAGCTTAAGGAAGAATTGAGGTTGGCGAATTTGGAAATTCGGCGATTGACCGAGGAGAACAAGAAGATTCGTAGTAGTCCTCCTGTTTTGAGCCCTCAGGTCAAGAAGGGAAACTGGTCAGTGGCTGGACAGCAGGGAAAGAAGTTGACTATCAAGAAGACGAATGGAAAGGTAGAAACGATGAAGAAGAAAGAGACTGCCGTGGAAACTGTTGTGGAAACATCCAATACATTCTCAGTGCTACCCGACGAATGTGAGTTGACTACTGGGAACGACACGACGAAAGACATTAAGGAAGGTAAGAATATTGTTGTTGTTGGGGATAGCCAAGTTAGGTATATGGATAGGGCGTTCTGCTTGAAGGACAGGAGTAGGAGACAGAGAGTTTGCTTTCCTGGGGCTGGGATGGAGGATATTGTTAGCCGTCTGGATGACATCATGAGAGGTAATGGGAGCAATCCTATTATCTGTCTCAGTGCTGGAGGCAACGATGTTGGCAGACGTAGGAGTGAGGACCTGATTAGCAGGTATAGGTCAGCAATAGAAATAATTAGAAGTAAGGGTGGGAACCCTCTCATATGTGGTATTTTGCCAAGGAGGGGAGTTGGAAGTGAATGGTTGTCCAGGGCAATTGGTGTCAATTGCTGGCTGGACAAATACTGTAAGGAAAATGCGGTAACATTCATTAACAACTGGGACCTCTTTTATGGCAGAAATGACATGTATGCTAGGGATGGGGTTCACTTATCTAGGTGTGGGGTGGGAGCACTGGCAACTGCAGTGGAGGGAGCAGTTAGGACTTTAAACTAGGAATAGTTAGTGGTATGGGTTTTGGCAGGAAAACAGTGAAGTCCCAGTGTAGTAATATTACGAGTTCTAGGGGAACTAGTAATAATAAGAACGAGATAGATATTGAAAAGCCAGGGACCTTGGGTGATAAGGACGGTAATAGGTTTAGTAGAAAAATAGAAATGAGCAGGAAGGGTAAAGAGAAAGGAGAGTCTTTCAATGTTTATTATGCTAATTGCCGTAGTGCTAGGAATAAGATGGACGAGTTGAGATTAGTTGCTAGTGTAGGTAACATTGATGTATTTGCCTTAACTGAGACGTGGTTTAATTCAAAAAGTCGGGACATGCCTGCGGAATGTCATATTCAGGGTTTTAAATTGTTCCAAGAAGATAGAAGTATTGGGAGGGGGGGTGGGGTGGCATTGTATGTCCGAGATCGCTTGAACTGTTGCATAAAAACGGGTATTAAGTCTGAAGTAACACATACAGAGTCTGTTTGGATAGAATTTTCAGAGGGGCATGAAAAACTGATTTTAGGAGTGATATACCGTCCCCCTAACTTAGATAGGGACCAAGGGAAACTACTATGGGAGGAAATTGTTAAGGCCACAAGGCACGATAATGTAGTATTCTAGGAGACTTTAACTTTAGTCATGTTGATTGGATTTTCTTGACTGGGAATTTAGAATCGTACGACTTCTTAGAAGTATTTCAGGATTGTTTTTTGAAGCAGTTTGTGACAGAACCTACAAGGGGAAATAACCTGCTTGACTTAGTTATGGCAAACAATGAATCCCTTGTTAATAATTTAGAAATTTCAGAGGAACTGGGTGCTAGCGACCACAAATCAATTACATTTAGCATTGAATGGAAGTACGATAGTAGCGATAACTCAGTAACAGTCCCAGATTTTCGCTTAGCAGATTACGATGGGCTTAGAGAACACTTATCATCTGTTGACTGGGGTAACGAAGAGAGCTATCAATATGACAGTTTTCTGAACACTATACATGCTGCTCAAAGAGCGTTTATCCCATATAAAGAAATTAGATCAAATAGAAATGACCCAAAATGGATGAATAATAGGCTCAAATATCTACTAGGGCATAAGAAAGGAATTTATAGGCGTATCAAAAGAGGTGAGGGTCATCTTATGAATCAGTATATTGACATTAAGAGGGACATTAAAAAGGGGATAAGAAAAGCTAAAAGGGACTATGAAATTAAAGTTGCTAGGGATTCTAAAACTAACCCAAAAAGTTTTTTCCAGGTCTATAGAACAAAAGTTAGAGATAAGATAGGTCGGGCACCTTACTGACAATGAGAATGAAATGTGCTTGATTTTAAATAATTATTTTCTCTCAGTTTTTACACAGGAAGACACTAACAATATTCCAGTAATTAATTTTTACAGTGGGCTAGAAGAAGATAAATTATGTAACATCACAGTCACTAGTGAGATGGTTGTGAGGCAGATAGACAGACTGAAGCAAAATAAGTCGCCGGGTCCTGATGAGGTTTTTTCAAGGGTTCTTAAGGAATGCAAAATGGAACTCTGTGAACCATTAACTAATATTTTTAATTTATCTCTTCAAACAGGTGTAGTGTCTGATATGTGGAAGATGGCTAATGTAACTCCTATTTTTAAAACAGGGGACAAGTCGTTACCGTCAAATTACCGCCCAATAAGCCTGACCTCAATTGTAGGCAAATTACTAGAGTCAATTATAGCTGAGATTATAAGAAGCCATCTCGATAAGCATAGCTTGATTAATGATACTCAGCATGGATTCACAAGAGGCCGGTCTTGTCTAACTAATTTATTAACTTTCTTCAGTAAAGCTTTTGAGGCTGTTGACCACAATAAAGAATTTGATATTATTTACTTATATTTTAGTAAGGCTTTTGATAGAGTTCCGCACCATAGACTGTTAAAGAAAGTGGCAGCTCATGGCATTGGGGGAAAAGTGCTCTCGTGGATCGAGTCATGGCTCACTGACAGGAAGCAGAGAGTGTCCATAAATGGGGTTAAATCCGAGTGGGGATCTGTAACAAGTGGCGTTCCACAGGGATCAGTCTTGGGCCCGTTGTTGTTTATAATATATATCAATGATCTTGATGAGGGAATTACTAGTGATATGAGCAAATTCGCCGATGACACAAAGATAGGTAGGATAATTGATTCAAACGTAGATGTTAGGGAACTTCAGGAGGATTTAAACAAACTCTATTCTTGGTCAGAAAAGTGGCAGATGCAGTTCAATGTAGATAAGTGCAAGGTTCTGAAGCTTGGGAGTGCCCATAACCCTAATACTTATAAATTAAATGATGTAGAACTTAGCCATACAGATTGCGAAAAGGACTTGGGGGTTATGGTGAGCAGCAACCTTAAACCAAGACAGCAATGCCTAAGCGTACGTAATAAGGCAAATAGATTACTGGGATTTATATCAAGAAGTGTAAGCAACAGAAGTCCAGAGGTCATACTGCAGCTTTATACATCATTAGTAAGGCCTCACCTTGATTATGCAGCTCAGTTCTGGTCTCCGTATTACAAAATGGACATAAATTCGTTAGAAAACATTCAGCGTAGGATGACTAAATTAATACATAGCATCAGAAATCTTCCTTATGAAGAAAGATTGAAGACTCTTAAGTTACATTCACTTGTTAGACGAAGAATGAGGGGAGACCTGATCGAAGTGTATAAGTGGAAGATAGGTATTAATAAAGGGGATATTAATAAGGTCTTGAGGATGTCTCTCCAAGAGAGAACCCGCAGTAATGGATTTAAATTAGATAAGTTTAGATTTAGAAAGGACA
>NW_027197438.1:0-61568 GCF_038502225.1 Cherax quadricarinatus
CAGTCAATGCCGAATTGCAGAAAATATCTGCCTTGATGACTAATAAACTTACCCTGAACACTGATAAAACCTATTTCATTCAGTTTCATCCACCTTGTCAGTAGCCTTAAATTCTAGACACATATACAACAATCACCAAGAAAATCTCCAAGACTGTAGGCATACTATCAAAGATAAGTACTACGTTCCACAATCAGCTCTCCTGGCACTGTACCATTCACTAATATACCCTTATCTTACATATGGAATTTGTGCATGGGGATCAACAACATCCAGTCACCTAAGACCTCTAATAACCCAGGAAAAGGCAGCAGTAAGAATGATAACAAATTCCCTCTCCCGCCAGCATACTCCACCAATTTTCAAAAGTCTGAATCTGCTCACGATTAAGAACATCCATACTAATTCATATGCTTACTACATACTGTAGTGATACTGCTCCTGTGGGGAGCAGCAGCAGGATAATACTGCACCACCTCTCGGGGCCCTTAACAACAACAGTTTGGTGTGTGTCATGGGCGCCAACACATGGTGTGTGATTCTCTTCTCTTCTACTATCCCTATATTAGTGATGCAGATTACATGGTGAGTTTAAATATGTGGCCTGTAGTTATAACTTTTCTCTTGACATATGCAAAACATCACCATCCCTGTAGAAGCCATTATTAGATGTACTAGTCATTATATTTTGTTGTTGCAGAAGTACTATGAAGATTCTATGTTCAATAAAGCCTAGAGATAAGGCCTGTGTTTCTATCACAACAATTTATTGAACATAGAATCCTGGGCTACCTGGTGGTGATCCTGAGCTAGACTACATCACAACATGGAGCGTTTACTGAAACCTGAGAGGCTAGACTGTGACCCCAGCTTATCAACGGCTGCTCAGGAATGGAAACACTGGTTTAAGACTTTCGAAAACTTCTTGGGAGCCCTTCCTAAAACAGATCTAGATAAACTAAGTCTGCTCATCAATTTTGTGTCACCTAAGATATATGAGGCTATTTCTGAGTGTAATACCTACGAAGATGCTATCAAAACCCTCAAGTCTCAGTATATTAAACCTACAAATGAAATCTTTGCACGCTATCGCCTTGCAACTCGCCGCCAGCAGATTGATGAGTCCTTAGAGGAATACCTTCAAGCATTGAAAATTTTAGGTAAGGACTGTCACTTCCAAGCAGTGACAGCTGCTCAGTATTGTGAAGAGTCCATCAGGGATGCTTTTATCAGTGGCCTGCAATCACCAATAATAAGGCAGCGTTTATTGGAGAATAAAACTCTCGACTTAGCCGCTGCCTTTGACCAGGCAAGAGCTCTAGATTCAGCCCAGAAGAATTCTGAAGTATACAGTACCACTCAGCCTTCTCGAGTGGTCAGTGCTGCAATTCCTGACCAAGACTCTTACAATGAAGTTACTATGGAACCTGTCTCAGTGACAGCAGCAGCAGGTACGATGTGTTTCTTTTGTGGTTTTTCAAGACATCCACGTCCAAAGTGTCCTGCTCGTGAAGCAATGTGCCGTAAATGCCACAAGAAAGGTCACTTTGCTAAAGTATGTCATGCTAATGCATCAACAAGAGCTAGTGCCTCCACACATTCCAGTGATCATGCGACACTAGCAACAGTGACTTCTGCGGCTACTCCAAATTCACTGTCAAAGGCAGTTGTGAAAGTATTCATCAAAGGAACAGAAGTAGATGGTCTTATTGACAGTGGCAGCTCAGAGAGTTTCATCAATCTTGACTTAGTTAAACGCCACTCCTTGACTGTACATCACTCATCAGGTACCGTTTCCATGGCATCAACATCTCTCTCTATTCAGACCTTAGGGTTTTGTAAGGTAAATCTCAGAGTTAATGGAAAGGATTATCAAGATGTACATTTAGCTATTCTGCCACAACTGTGCTCTGATGTTATCCTTGGTCAGGACTTTCAGAAGCTGCATGGTAGTGTCACCTTAACATATGGAGGTGAACTGCCTCCTCTTGTTGTCTGTGGACTTAGCACTTTAAGGGTAGACCCACCAAAGCTGTTTGCAAATCTTACCGCGGATTGCCATCCTATATCAGCTAAGTCACGCCGCTATTCTTATGAGGATTGGATGTTCATTGAGAAAGAAACTCAGAGGCTGCTGAAGGAGGGTATTATAGAACCGAGTAATTCCCCTTGGCGTGCACAGGTTGTTGTTGTTAAAGATGATTATAGGAAACGGAGACTGGCTATCGATTACTCTGAGACAATCAACAAATTTACACTTCTTGATGGGTACCCTCTACCTCGAATTGATGATACAGTGAACAAAATTGCTCAGTACTATGTGTTTAGCACAATTGATCTACAGAGTGCCTATCATCAAGTCCCTATAAGGAATGAAGATAAACCATACACAGCATTTCAGGCTAGTGATGGCCTGTATCAGTTTACCAGAGTCCCTTTTGGAGTCACCAATGGGGTAGCCTGCTTCCAACGAATTATGGATTCACTCATTCAGGAAGAGCAACTCATGGGAACTTACGCGTATTTAGATAATGTTACCATTTGTGGCAAGACCCAGGAGGAACATGATGCAAACCTTGATAAGTTTTTGGAAGCCGCCAAGAAGAAAAATATCAATTACAATGAGGAAAAGTGCACTTTTTCAACTAAAAGGCTTAGCATCCTTGGTTATGTAGTGGAAGGAGGTTCAATATTCCCAGACCCTGAACGACTACGACCTCTACAGGAACTTCCAATGCCTCAAGACAAAAAGTCACTCCGAAGAACTCTTGGTCTCTTTGCTTATTACTCACAATGGATCTACAACTATTCAAGTAAAGTCCGCCCATTGAGTGCTACCACATTTCCTGTGACAAAGGAAGCAGAAGCCGCTTTCCATACTCTCAAACAAGACATTGAAAACTCAGTAGTCCAAGCCATTGATGAATCCCTACCATTCGAAGTGGAAACGGATGCATCTGACATTGCCATTGCTGCAGTCTTGTCTCAGGCAAGACGACCAGTAGCCTTCTTTTCGAGAACTTTTCAAGGATCAGAGAAATGTTACACTGCTGTAGAAAAGGAAGCCCAGGCCATCATAGAAGCAGTTCGCCACTGGAGGCATTATTTAACTGGTAGACATTTCACCATAAGGACTGACCAACGGTCCGTGATGTACATGTTCGACAAGAAGCACAAAAGTAGGATAGAGAATGACAAGATATTACGCTGGAGGATGGAACTATCGTGTTATGACTTTGATATTCTGTACCGACCGGGTCAAGAGAACATCTCACCTGATGCATTCTCTAGGTCCCACTGTGGAGCAGCATGTCATGATTTACAATCACTCTCAGCGCTCCACAAGGCTTTGTGTCACCCAGGAGTTACACGCCTGTACCATTTTGTCAAATCAAAGAACATGCCCTACTCAGTGGAAGATGTGCGACAAGTGATCAGAGCATGCAGAGTATGTGCAGAGTGCAAGCCAAACTTTCATCAGCCAGAGAAGACTCATCTCATAAAATCCACCCAGCCTTTCGAGAGACTGAATATAGATTTCAAAGGACCTCTACCAAGCACAAATCAGAATAGGTATTTCCTTAACATAGATGAATATTCAAGGTTTCCCTTTGTATTCCCCTGTGCAAATATGACTGCTTCAACTGTTATTAGTTGTCTTTCACAGTTGTTCTCTATTTTTGGTATGCCAGCTTATATCCATTCAGACAGGGGATCCTCGTTCATGAGTAACGAACTTCAGGAGTTTTTGTCTAGCAAAGGTATTGCCTGCAGCAGAACAACAAGCTACAACCCTCAAGGCAATGGTCAAGTGGAGCGGTTCAATGGTACTATATGGAAGGCAGTTACAATGACATTGAAGTCGCGCAATCTACCTGTTCAACACTGGCAAACTGTCCTACCTGATGCTCTTCACTCTATTAGATCATTGCTGTGCACAGCTACTAATGCAACCCCTCATGAAAGACTCCTCAACTATTCACGTCGTTCTTCTACGGGAGCCTCCGTGCCCACTTGGTTATGTCATCCTGGACCCGTTCTCCTGAAGAGTCACCGTAGGATGAACAAGACGGATCCTTTAGTGGAAGAGGTAGAGCTCCTGCAAGCTAATCCACATTACGCCCACATTCGCTACCAAAATGGTGAAGAGACTACAGTATCTACAAGACATTTAGCCCCAGTTGAAATCCCCATTAGTGTGGAATCTCAAGATACACCAATAGATGTGAAAGATGCTTCGTTTTCTCCTGGAAAGCCCCTTGAGACTACCCCTACGGAAATAGAGGATTCTGCTCCAGCAGTTAGTCAAACCCCACTGGAAAATATTGAACCTGGTGAAGAGGCTCAAGGGCTACGAAGGTCGGGACGTGTACATCGCCCACCTAACAGTTTGGGAGATTACTGTCTCTGATATTTTAGAAGGGGGAGATTGTAGTGATACTGCTCCTGTGGGGAGCAGCAGCAGGATAATACTGCACCACCTCTCGGGGCCCTTAACAACAACAACAGTTTGGTGTGTGTCATGGGTGCCAACACATGGTGTGTGATTCTCTTCTCTTCTACTATCCCTATATTAGTGATGCAGATTACATGGTGAGTTTAAATATGTGGCCTGTAGTTATAACTTTTCTCTTGACATATGCAAAACATCACCATCCCTGTAGAAGCCATTATTAGATGTACTAGTCATTATATTTTGTTGTTGCAGAAGTACTATGAAGATTCTATGTTCAATAAAGCCTAGAGATAAGGCCTGTGTTTCTATCACAACACATACACAGAACAATACATGCAAATATAAACCCTCCACTCAAACCTTAACAGGACACATGACCATAACACAAGACACAGATCTCTATTTGATGTACCTCGTGTCCATATCACACTGTGTAAAAACTCTATGCACATAAAGGGCCCCAAAATATGGAATTCATTACCAGAAGATATTAAAGTAACCCGGTCTAAAAATCAATTTAAGACTCCTCTCAAAAACCATTTAATCACCCTAGGCTAAATGCTAAATACTCCGTACACATATACTTACTTATGTACTCCCACATCGTAATTTCAACAATTACCTTGAACCTATTATCCATTGTTGACAGGAATATAATTGAAGCATTGTTTACACAAAAAGCATTTTTTGAAATTAGATTCACTTATTATTAATAATCTACTATACACCAATGAAATAATTACTATCCTACTGTACAACTATGAAACAATCCTTAGTGTTAATTAGTCTGTAAGCCAATAATGTAGTCAGCCCATAATGCCTAGGCATAATAGAGGCTCTCTCTGTGGAAATTTATTTGGTCCCTAAAGTTCCACAGGACAGATCCAGCATGGCCGTACGGGACAGCTGAGCTGGATGGCCCATATACCCCACCCAAACATGAAAGCATTCTCTCTGGTCGGCAATGGATTCTTGGTAGGCATGTATTTAATTTATAGATTTATTCTTCAGGGAAGAAGTAGGTAGTTTTACTGTTAGTATATTAATATTAGGTTACTAAGGCAACTGTAGATAATAATAATGTAGACCTAAGACCTTAACATAGGTAGTAATAGGCCGATAATGTAGGCAAACACTAGGATAAGTTAGCTAGGGAGAACTGGCAGCCCTAGCTTGAAGGACGAGGCGCGGGTCACAAAGACAGAATAGCGTCTTTCTTAAGACAGACACCACCTGGACAACACGTGCCATGATCAGTAGAGGGCGCCCCCCACGTGTCTTCACATCTGAGACCTGGGGAAATCTGGTAGAGGCACCTCGATGTACCATAGATGACCTCCTCCGTCAGGCCCATACAGTAAGACAAGACCTCCACCTTTATCTCGTAGATTTCTGGCCAGTGTCTTTGGAGATTGTGAGTGAGTGAGTTTACTGTGGGCCCGGTTGCAACAGGCAGTGCATGCCCAGTAAGTACCAATGTCTCAGAGCAGTCTGGAAGCTAGTGTCTGAGTCTGCATAGTTATACTAGGGGATACATACCCTCTTGGATATAGGAATTTCTGAGGTGCAGGCAGGACACTAATTACGATTGAATATTGCAGGAATTAAGGCTCCCGGTTGCACGTGGTTTCTGAGGGGAAGTCCAAAGGGGCTAAGGCTAAGCTTTGAGAAGTGAAGATCAGGATATATGCTGCAACACCAAGTAAGTTAGTCCTTTATACGTGAATGCAGGCGAGGTTTTCTTGTAACAACAATCAATTGTGAAAATCTGTCCTATAAGCCACTTGTGAGGCTGAGGTACCAACCTCAGAGCTCGGTGTCAACAGAGTTTGCTAGGGTAGGCGACTCACTTGGAGGCAGTCCACACAAATTTTCACAAAAGTGGTCCTTCGAAAACCGTGATGTGGAATAGCTAGGTTAAGCTATCATAGCTAGGCCACAGTTAGGAACCAGTTTAACAGAGTTAGGTTAAGTTAGCACCCTAGGCCCAAAGTTACACAGAGGCTAGGCCAAGCTGACTATACACAGAAGTTATTTGCAGTAATTTACAGGCAGGCCAGGTAGGCTAGAGAAGCTTGTGAATTTAATTATTTACAGTGATTACAAGTAATCCAGAGTAGGAGACTTGTGGGTTAATTACTTACAGTGGATTTGCAAGGTAGCCACAGTTAGGCTAGGCTTGTACAATATTTACAAAAGTTATAGTAGCTAGGACAGATTTAACCTAGTTATTATTTACAGGGAGTTACAAAGCCAGGTTTAAGTTATAGCACACTAGTTAGGTTAGGATTTACCTTATCCAACCATCCACGCTAGACTGAGTAAGCTGGGCACAGTTAGGCCAAGCTGTTTACATACATTATTCATTTACTGTTTCACAAGTTGATTTGTTGAATTTGTGTTAACCAAGTGATTTTAATTTGTATACTGCACTTTTATTGTGTGATTTTCATTGTCTTTGATTCATGTTAATGTGGGATTTGTGAATTGTACCTGAGACTAGGTTAAGTCCTGTAATTATTTGCTGACATTGTACAGTTAAGTGCTAGGTTAAGCTTTCACATCGATACCCATTTTGATTGGGATTTGAGAGCTAACAGTGTACATTTTAAGTCAGAGTAGAGTCAATATAACAAAGAGAATTGTTAAGCTTGTTGAGAAGCCTTAAGACTCGTTCATTCTTGCCTAATACCGTTCGTGCTGGGGGGTGGGCTAATTGAAGTACAAATTAGTACCGTGATCTTAACTAAACCGCAACTATGGTAGGTGAAGATGTAGTACCAGCTGTCCCAGCTCTAAGTCAATTAAAGCAGTCTATGGGAGCCTATAAGGGGCGCCTGAGCAAAGCATGTGAGGAGTGTCGTATGGCCAGGCAAGATCAGGACGTAGACTGGGAGGAACTAGAGAGTTGCCTGAAACCTTTGGAGCAAAGACTGGAGGCCTTTGAGAGATCATTTATCCTTTATGAGACAGAGGTCTATACTACAGGTGAGTGAATACACAGTCGAAGTAGCACGGACGGACTATGACGAACGAAGGGCAGAGTGTAAAGCAGAGTTGAGACTCTGCAGGCAGTTAATAAAGACTTTGAAGGTCGGTACAGCAGGGGCAGCAAATGTTTCAAGGAACATGAACAACAGCACGCCTGTTAATGTTTTGCCCAGATTGCCCCAGTTGAATTTACCAACGTTTGACAGAACCTTAACAGAGTACATTGCTTTCTGGGATCAGTTTAAAGCCCAGATAGATGACAGAGATGATTTGTCAGATGCTGTCAAGTTACAATATTTACGTTCACAGCTCAAGGGTAAAGCCTTGGACTTGGTCCGGCATTACCAAACCACCGACACCAATTACCAACATGCCAAAGACCAATTAAAGGACACGTTTGGCAACACTGAGGAGATAAAGGTAGCTATACTTTATCGGTTGTTGGATCTAGAGGCTTGTCGCCATGACTGTCAGAGAAGTTCCGAATCGAAGTTATGAGTTTGACGAATAGTCTTAAAGATTTACATGATTGGGGTAAGTCAGAATGGTTCATCAGTCAGGTGATTCAGAGGAAACTGGCTGGCACTACAGTGCATGAGTTGCACTTAAAATATCGGACGAACCGGTTCACAATACAACAGATCGTTGAGGGGTTGGGAGATCTCGTGTCTCACCTGAGCATAGGTCGGGGGGAGAAATTGCCGACCAAGGTGGAATCGATCAACCCCTCCAGATACTCGAGAGATAAAGCTAAACCACCTCCTACTAGGGTTGGCTCATATTATGCCCAGGACAAGTCCTCCACCCCCAGAGCCAAGGGAGAAGTCATTCAAGCGGCCAGTAAGAGACGGTGCGTGTTTTGTGAAGAAGAACATGCTAGTTCAGGGTGTTCAAGCTTCACCACCTATAACCAAAGGGTTCAACGACTAAGGGAGTTGAGACTTTGTTTCAAGTGTTGTGGAGAACATTTTGCCAGGGACTGTAATGCCCAACTCAGGGAGTGTCGGGGCTGCTGGAAGGGTAAGCACCACAGTGCACTGTGTCCTAATGACGCCAGATTAGCACAAGTTAAGGAGAGCAAACTGCGAGAAAGGGCGGAGAGCAAGAACAAGTCTGAAGTAGTGATGAGTGTGGCGAGTACGGCACCGAGAATTTGTTCTGGTAAGCAGTTTCAAGGTTCGGTGGCCTTGCCCACCATAATGGCGGTGGTTGCAAATGGGAAGAATTCTGAAATGACCCGTTTGTTCTTCGACAGTGGGGCACAGAGATCCTTCATAGTGGAGAGTCTAGCAACTAGATTGAAGCTGGAGACAGTTGGTAAAGTTGACATGAAGGTGGAAGGGTTTGGTGGGGAAGTCCCACGCAGGTCTTATCCAGTAGTCAATGTGACGGTCAGGTTAGCCGGGCATCGACGGGAAATTTCAGCCTTGATAGTGAAGAGGCTGCCCAATATCATTACCACTAAGGGACTGGCTGCAGCAGTCAAACGTTTGAGGGAGTTGGGTGTGAAGCTAGCAGAACCAGACATTGCTACAGACAACGTTAGTAATGTAGGAATCTTGGTAGGAGGGGATTACATAGACGAGTTCGTGTCTACGAGAAGGGTTATCAAGGAGGGGGTTGGCCTGTACAGGACTCCAGCGGGGTACATCGTAGGAGGCAGAGTACCAGCTCACTTCCCTGCGACCCTGGGAAAGGAGGGTTCTGGTATTACAGTGACTGAGGCTGTATTGGTGATGCGGATTGGTGTGCACGAAGGTCTGTCAGAGACACAAGTTGGCATATCCGACAGTGAGCCGGTCCATAAACTATGGGACCTGGATGTAGTAGGGATTAAAGGTGACCAGCCGCCCCGCGAACACAAAGAGACGTATCGAGATTATTTATGTATCCTGAGGAGTTCGAGGACCTTGTATAGCAGGTGTTGTTACCAGGTACTTCATTATGAGTTGTCTGACAACAGACAAACAAAATTCGCCATACGGTGGTCTGTTGCCAGTCTTCATTTGGTACATATTATATGCATTGAGCATTGAAATGTCCATGAGATGGAAGAAAAGTTTCATGCACTACTTGTAACTTTTACGAACACAATCAACAAAGCCAATTTGCATATCACATTTGCCAACCAAGCGCATGTTTTGTGTATAATCAATCACTGTCACTGGTTTTCGAATACGTTCATTAGTCACTCGATCATCTTTGCCACTGTCTTGCATTTCGTTACGGTGAATGGTTGTCAACAATGTGACATCTCGTTTGTCATGCCACCGTAATGCCATGATGTCACTGGCAGTTAACACCTGCACATCATCACCACGAGCACCTGCATTGAGCCTGGGCATATGTTTACGATTAGAACGCACTGTGCCACACACGTCTGTCTTCACTCGCAAGAAATCACTGAGAAAGGGCTTGTGTACCAGTTATCGGTATATAATGTATGCCCCTTACCAAGATAAGGTGCCATCATGCTTCTCACTACGTCACCTGAGATACCCAATAACATCTTGGTATCTTTCAATGTTTTGCTTCCTGTTATTATTATTATTATAATCAAAAAAGAAGCGCTAAGCCACAAGGACTATACAGCTTTGCTTCCTGTGTATACAACAATATCCAATACCAGGCCACTGTCACAATCACTGAGTACAAACAGTGGACCCCCGGTTTACGATATTTCATTCCAGAAGTATGTTCAGGTGCCAATAATGAATGAATTTGTTCCCATAAGGAATATTGTGAATTAGATTAGTCCATTTCAGACCCCCAAACATACACGTACAAACGCACTTACATAATACACTTACATAATTGGTCGCATTGGGAGGTGATTGTAAAGCGGGGGTCCACTGTATACTGCTTGAATGATAGCCTACCTTTGAACAAAATCAGACTCGTCAATTACAAGATTCTTGAATGGATAAAAGTACATGCTGAGCTTTTGTTTGAGATACATAAAAACATTTCTAATCTTGTATAACCTGTCACTTCTGTCAGGCCTGGTTTTGTCAGAGAAGTGCAACATACGTAACAGTAAGATAAACCTGTTCACTGGGATGATTTCACTGAAGACCGGGGTAGAAATTAGCCGATCTGTGGACCAGTATGCTTTTATATTATGCTTATAGACATGAGGCATAAGCATTATTGTTGCAAAAAGCAAATACATTTCTCCAACAGTCGTCTCTCTCCACTGGTGTAGTCTTGACTGTGGTGATATGATCGTATTTGCCATGGTGTACTCAAAATCCTTGTTACTTTCCCTGACAATAATTTCCATCAAGGGCTGGTCAAAGAATATTTCAAAAAATTCCAGTTCATTGGCCATGATTCCAAGGGGACAAGTAGGTAGAATTCCACTGTTAGAGTCATCAAAGTGGTGGGGCTTAGGAACAAAATTGGGATTTTACTGCCAATCCCAGATAAGGTTTGCTGGTGGATACTGGACATCATAGGCTGGTTGTGCAGGTAGTTGTGGTTATGGTGGGCTGGTGGCTGACGCTCTGCTTTGTCCTTGAACTGCGGAGTCAGCAGCGTGTGTCCCAGCCTGGGCTGGTGAGTCACCCATGGCCGTGGCACTACCATCACCACTACCACCATCTACTGATGCCTGTGGTCTATCCATGCCAAGTGTAGCCACATCATCCTCACTATTACTGTCTATACCTGGTGTAGGGCCACGGGATGTACTCCATCCCCTGGGCACGGCATAGGGTACACTACCCGAGCGCATGCAGCAGCGTACATACCGACGCTTCACTGGTGAATATGTTTCCTCACTATCACTACTCGAATGATCATCAAGAGCAATAAAATCACAATCCACGTCACTATCATCATAATTACTGAAGTCAGAGGCCTGGCCACGTGAAAATAATAGTTTTCTCTTGCGTTGAGGTACAAAAACTGACTGTGACTGAGGAGTGCCCACACCAGAGTTAGAAGGTTGAGGATCGTCAGGGTTTTCTGCACTATTATCGATATCCTGGTCATTCCTTTTGGTCACTAACTGATCAAAGCCAAAGAATTTGTCTTCATTTCCACTTCCATCAGTGTCAGAACTATCAGATAGGAAGAGGAGAGTCCTAATTTTCCTTGGAGTGAGAGCTGCCTTGTGACGAGACATGGTGAACAAGGGTAACTGAGCCTGCATTCCCACAATGCTATGCGGGCGCCTAGAGTTTTTGTTTATGGCGCACACCCACCACGCAGACCCGTTCTCTCACATGTAGGCCTATGAGTGTTTTCATGCTAAATTTGACGGTGCTAGAATTTTGGCGTAGATCTACGGTTTGGACACTCAACATCAAGCCGTAGATCTACGGGACGGACCCTGAAAGGGTTAATAACAAGCTTCCTGAAGGGATAAAAATACATACAGCACTTTTGTTTCAGATACATGATGTAATATTGATGGTAGAATTACCGACAGTATGTTAGATAAATGGACAAAAGTGCAACTAATGGGACATTTTATTGTGGCAATATTTTGCTCTCCAGGAGCTTTGTCAAACCATTACAAATAATACATGGACACAGAGTATATATAGGTTTAGTGTGAGGTGCAAAGCATAATATAATCATTGTAGGTGGTGGTAGTAGTTGTACTTTTACTACCACAAATACTACTGCTATTACCTACAATGATTGTATTATGCTTGTATTATGCTTTGCACCTCACACTATACCTATATATACTCTGTGTCCTTGCTTGTAATGTCTTAACAAAGCTCCTGCAATGTTGCTATAATAAAATGTTGCATTAGTTGCACTTGTGTCCTTATATCAAACACAACCTCAGATTCTAAAAATGCCTGGAACCTTGATTAATTGCAGTTGCTGCAACCCGACAAAAAAGCTGGACACTGTAACACGTGAAAAACACCCACACATCTGATACTCGACCAAGACCTGTACACTACATGATGTGGTAGTCAGTTGACTTCATAGGTTACCTGATGCTGTCTCCTACCTCACTGGTCAGGTCATCACCTTACTCTCTTGCCAGTATGTGTTCTCAAATCTGTGTTAGAGAGGATCATAGTCCCAGAACACAAATATTTTCCAGATATTCACGTTTGCTCGTATCTTTCTCGACCACTTTCCTGCATCTACTGAGGTTGATGCTAGTGTTGGGTACTTGATGCAAGGAATTGGACTTTTTTCCTCTCTCAGATACCCTCAAAGAAGGCTCTTTGACACTGGTGAGGGGCTCTTGATCTAGGGAATTGAATTTGCTCCAGTTCCCTGAATTGAGCCTGAATATCTTCAGTCCTCCCCCCCCCCCATTATGTGTGCTGTATAATTCTGTGGGTTTAGCACTCCCCCTTCATTGTAATTATTATAATAAAAAAAAAAGAAGCGCTAAGCCACAAGGGCTATACAGCGCTGCTATTGTAATAATAATCCTCTCTTGGACTGAATTGGCCTGCCTCTCATTGACCCTTGTGAGTTTAGCTCTTATGATTATAATTGCCTCCCATTTCCCAGGCACACTATGACCTCTGGGTTTTGTGCTTCACCCTAGGTAACAAAGTTTTAGCACTTTTTGATTATAATAATAGAAAAAGTTAATGAAAATGGCACCAGGCTGCCATCTACTGTACAGAGAAACGCTGTATAGCCCTTGTGGCGTGGCTTAGCGCTTCTTTTTGATTATAATGTACAGAGAATAAACTAAATTTGTTAATTTTTTGCACAATAGATGGAACAAAGTTGTTGAAAATGGCACTTGGATGTTGGAATTATTAAATAAGTTCTTTTTTGCACAATAGATGGCACTGAAAATTACTAATGAAAAGGGCACTTGGATGACATCTATTGTTGGAATTATGAACTAAATCTTTAGTTCATTTTTTGCATAATAGATGGCACTAAGTTAATGAAAATGGGAGGATAAATTGGGGGAGAAAATATTTTTAGTTCATAATTCTCTCGCTAGATGGCAGCCAAGTGCCATTCCCGTTAGTAATTTTCAGCGCCATCTATTGTGCAAACAATAAACTCAAAATATTTTGTTTGGTCTCCCCAAGTCTATCCTCCCATTTTCAAAATTTTTTTTTTTTGCCATCTATTGAGCAAAAATTTAACTAAAAAAAATTGTTTAGTTTATCCTCCCATTTTCATTAACGTATTACCTGGAGTTTACCTGGAGAGTTTCGGGGGTCAACGCCCCCGCGGCCCGGTCTGTGACCAGGCCTCCTGGTGGATCAGCGCCTGATCAACCAGGCTGTTGCTGCTGGCTGCACGCAAACCAACGTACGAGCCACAGCCCGGCTGATCAGGAACTGACTTTAGGTGCTTGTCCAGTGCCAGCTTGAAGACTGCCAGGGGTCTGTTGGTAATCCCCCTTATGTGTGCTGGGAGGCAGTTGAACAGTCTCGGGCCCCTGACACTTATTGTATGGTCTCTTAACGTGCTAGTGACACCCCTGCTTTTCATTGGGGGGATGGTGCATCGTATAGTGCCATCTATTATGCAAAAACTTAACTAGATTTAAATTAAGCACTAAACCCACCCAGGTCATACAGTGCTGTCTCCTTGCACTAAATGGCACCCCAAATGCAGTGTAGTGACTTAATGACTAAGCACTATCATTTTCTTTATACAAGATGGGTAATAAAAGCTGCTAGACATAAGGATTTGGAACCTGCTGTTTGCAGAACACAGTAGAACTTAAAACTACATACAGCAGGGCCCTGCTTACATAGCAAGTTAGGTTTCACTGTAGAGCAAAAATCAGTGTAAAGTGAAACATAGCCTTTTTTTTTCACTTTCAAATGCATATAAATGCCTGGTAACATGTTTACACTATCATATATTAAGTGAGCAATAGAACTAGGCCTAAAAAATGCATATACAGTACACTCTTACCTTAAATATTTTTGTCCTTAGCTTATAGTAAGTGGTGAATGTATTTATCTTAGGAAGTCTGAATAAATGAAGAATGAGTATAACTGAAAACTGCAGAACCCTCCTGTGAACATTTGCTAACAACTGAGGCATAACCAATTTCAAACTCAACAAAAGCTGGGTTGAAAATTTTCAATTATTATTATAATCAAAAAGAAGCGCTAAGCCACAAGGACTATACAGAACTGCAGGGCAGGAAGAAAGCGAGGGCATCAGGTGGCAAAAGGGAGATGGATGAGTAATAGGTTATGGATAACAGCAGGGTAGTGGATGGTGAAAGGGTAAAGGGCAGCAAGAGACTGAACTAGAAAGGGCTGAGGGGAGTGCGAAAAGTATCATCAGAGTTTGTGGAGTAAATCAGTCGTTGTCAAGAAGTCAATGAGAGTGTCAGGATTAAAGGAGGGTCCATCAGCAAGAAGGGAAGGTAAAGAGAGAGTAGTAGAACGAAGACGACGGAGGTAAATTCTGCGTGCTCGTTGATAAAGATGGCAGTCTAACAGAATGTGGCTAATCGATAGTGGAACTTGACACTGCTCACAGAGAGGAACAGGGTGCCTCTCCATGAGATACCCATGAGTAAGACGAGTGTGGCCAATGCAAAGGCGTGAGATTATTATTATAATAAAAAAGAAGCGCTAAGCCACAAGGACTATACAGCGCTGCAGGGCAGGAAGTGAGGGCATCAGGTGGCAAAAGGGAGATGGATGAGTAATAGATTACGGATAACAGTGGGGTGGTGGATGGTGAAAGGGGAAAGGGCAGCAAGAGACTGAACTAGAAAGGGCTGAGAGGAGTGCGAAAAGTATCATCAGAGTTTGTGGAGTAAATCAGTCGTTGTCAAGAAGTCAATGAGAGTGTCAGGATTAAAGGAGGGTCCATCAGCAAGAAGGGAAGGTAAAGAGAGTAGTAGAACGAAGACGATGTTGGAGGTAAATTCTGCATGCTCGTTGATAAAGATGGCAGTCTAACAGAATGTGGCTAATCGATACTGGAACTTGACACTGCTCACAGAGAGGAACAGGGTGCCTCTCCATGAGATACCCATGAGTAAGACGAGTGTGGCCAATGCGAAGACGGGAGAGAGTGGTCTCCCAACCTCGGCACTGATGACAAGAAGACGGCCAGTAACCTATGCTCGGTTTAATAGAATGAAGTTTGTTACCGAGCAGAGTTGACCAACGTTGTTGCCAATGGGTGCGAAGGTGGGTAGCTATTGCAGCAAAATAGTCCAGAAATGGAACACCTCTATAGGAAATTGGTAGGTCATGTACTGCTGACCGTGCAGCAGTGTCTGCCTGTTCATTGCCCTGTATATCGACATGACCAGGGACCCAACAAAAAACAATATCTTTATGTTTGGTAGAGATACGGTGTAGCCAAAGTTGGATACGGAGAACTAGGGGGTGAGATGTATCAAATTTTCGTATAGCCTGTAGAGCACTAAGGGAGTCTGATTATTATTATAATCAAAAAGAAGCGCTAAGCCACAAGGGCTATACAGCGCTGCAGGGCAGGAAGGAAGCGAGGGCATCAGGTGGCAAAAGCGAGGTGGATGAGTAATAGGTTACGGATAACAGCAGAGCAGTGGATGGTGAAAGGGTAAAGGGCAGCAAGAGACTGAGCTAGAAAGGGCTGAGGGGAGTGCGTAAGGTATAATCATCAGAGTTTGTGGAGTAAATCAGTCGTTGTCAAGAAGTCAATGAGAGAGTCAGGATTAAAGGAGGGTCCATCAGCAAGAAGGGAAGGTAGAGAGAGAGTAGTAGAACGAAGACGGCGTTGGAGGTAAATTCTGCGTGCTTGTTGATAGAGAGGGCAGTCTAACAGAATGTGGCTAATCGATACTGGAACTTGACACTGCTCACAGAGGTACAGGGTGCCTCTCCATGATTATTATAATCAAAAAGAAGCGCTAAGCCACAAGGGCTATACAGCGCTGCAGGGTAGGGAAGGAAGCGAGGGTATTGGATGGCAGAAGGGAGGAGGGATGATCAGCAGGTTACAGAAAACAGCGGGGCAGGGGATAGTACGGGGGTAGAGGGTAGCAAGAGATTGAAGTAGAAAGGGCTGAAGGTATCAGAATTTGTGAAGTAAGTCAGTTGTTGTCAAAAAGTCAATGAGAGAGTCCGGATGAAAGGTGGGTCCATCAGCAAGAAGGGAAGGTAAAGAAAGAGCAGCGGAGCGAAGACGACGACAGAGGTAAATTCTGCGTGCTCGTTGATAAAGTGGGCAGTCCAAAAGAATGTGGCTGACTGATAATGGAGCTTGGCAATTCTCACAGAGAGGAGCAAGACGCCTCTCCATGAGATATCCATGAGTGAGACGAGTATGGCCAATGTGAAGACGGGAGAGAGTAGTCTCCCAACCTCAACACTGGTGATAAGAAGACGGCCAGTAACCTATACTCGGTTTAATAGATTGAAGTTTGTTGCCGAGCATAGTAGACCAACGTTGTTGCCAACGGGTGTGAAGGTGGGAAGATATTGCAGCAAAATAGTCCGTAAATGGAATACCTCTATAAGAAACTGGTAGGTCATGTACTGCTGACCGCGCAGCAGTGTCTGCCTGTTCATTGCCCTGTACGTCAACATGACCAGGGACCCAACAAAAAACAATATCTTTATGCTTGGTAAAGATGCGGCGTAGCCAAAGTTGAATACGAAGGACTAAGGGGCGAGGTGTATCAAATTTTTGTATAGCCTGTAAAGCACTAAGGGAGTCTGAGACAACCACAAATGATGACACAGGCATAGATGCAATACGGATAAGTGCTGTAAGGATGGCATATAATTCAGCAGTAAAAATACTAGCCGAAGATAGTAAATGCCCTTGTACGACGTTGTCCGGAAACACTGCTGCGAATCCTATGCCGTCAGAAGACTTAGAGCCATCTGTGTACACAGCAATGGCATGAGAATGAGAGTGAAAGTGGTCAAGAAAAAGAGAGTGGGAAGCGACCGTAGACAGTTGGGCTTTCGAGCAAGGGAGGGAGAAAGAACAGACTCGAACAGCTGGAACTTCCCAGGGGGGTAGGGAAAAGTGAGATGCTACATGTACATAGAAAGGTGGTAGTTGAAGAGAAGACAAGAGCGAATGAAGGCGAAGAGAGAAGGGACTGAGTAGCCTCTCCATGAGATACCCGTGAGTAAGACGAGTGTGGCCAATGCGAAGACGGGAGAGAGTGGTCTCCCAACCATGGCACTGATGACAAGAAGACGGCCAGTAACCTATGCTCGGTTTAATAGAATGAAGTTTGTTACCAAGCAGAGTTGACCAACGTTGTTGCCAACGGGCGCGAAGGTGGGCAGCTATTGTAGCAAAATAGTCCAGAAATGGAACACCTCTATAGGAAATTGGTAGGTCATGTACTGCTGACCGCGCAGCAGTGTCTGCCTGTTCATTGCCCTGTACATTGACATGACCAGGGACCCAACAAAAAATAATATCCTTATGCTTCGTAGAGATACGGCGTAGCCAAAGTTGGATACGGAGAACTAGGGGGTGAGATGTATCAAATTTTCGTATAGCCTGTAGAGCACTAAGGGAGTCTGAGACTACCACAAATGATGACACAGGCATAGATGCGATACAAATAAGTGCTGCAAGAATGGCATACAGTTCAGCAGTAAAAATGCTAGCCGAAGATAGTAAATGCCCCTGCACGACGCTGTCTGGAAACACTGCTGCGAATCCGACGCCATCTGAAGACTTAGATCCATCTGTGTACACAGCGGTGGCATGAGAATGGGAGTGGAAGTGATCAAGAAAAAGAGAGCAGGAAGCCACCGTAGGCAGTTGAGCTTTCGAGCAAGGGAGTGAGAAAGAACAGACCCGAACAGCTGGAACTTCCCAGGGGGGTAGGGAAAAGTGAGATGCTACATGAACATATAAAGGTGGTAACTGAAGGGAAGACAAGAGTGAATGTAGGCGAAGAGAAAAGGGACGGAGCAAACAGGGGCGGCGAACGAATAAAGAATGTCTACTAATATCGGTGACCATTCTATAAATGGAAGGATTGTGGGGATCGTGAGAGCATACATAGTAGCGAAGGCAATGGGCATCATGGCGACCCGACAAGGATGGAACATTCGCTTCTGCATAGAGGCTCTCAACAGGGGAAGAGCGAAAAGCACCAAGGCACAAACGTAATCCTTGGTGATGGATAGAGTTAAGGCTAGAGAGAGTAGCAGGAGAGGCCGCGGAATAAATCTGGTCACCATAATCGAGTTTCGATAAAACGAGGGCTGAATGTAGGCGAAGCAGAGTTCGACGATCAGCTCCCCAGGAAAGATGAGCAAGGGTTTTAAGAAGGTTTAGCCGGCTGTGACAAGTTGCCTTCAGAGAGGTAATGTGAGGTTTCCAGGATAACCTACAGTCAAAGAGAAGGCCTAGAAACCTGACTGTATCACGTTCGGGGATACGGGAGCCATAGAGATACAAAGGATGATCGGAGATAACAGAACGTCTAGTGGAAGTAATTTGGTGAGTTTTGGTACTTGAAAATTTAAACCCATGCGTGGTGGCCCAAGTGGAAACATGGTCGACCGCATGCTGGAGAGAAACTGCAATAAGATGACAGTCAGCGCCTGCACAAGCAATAGCAAAGTCATCAACATAGAGTGATGACCAAATATTGGGTGGAAGAACAGAGGCCAAATCATTTATAGCAAGGAGAAAAAGTTTTGTGCTTAGAACACATCCCTGAGGGACACCTTCAGCTTGGACGAAGTCCGGGGAAAGAACATTATTGACTCGAACACGGAAATGTCTGTGTTAAAAAGTTCTTAAGTAAGGATGGTAGATTGCCTCGGAGGCCTAAGGAGTGGGCCTGGGCCAAAATATTACAGTGGACCCCCGGTTAACGATATTTTTTCACTCCAGAAGTATGTTCAGGTGCCAGTGCTGACCGAATTTGTTCCCATAAGGAATATTGTGAAGTAGATTAGTCCATTTCAGACCCCCAAACATACACGTACAAACGCACTTACATAAATACACTTACATAATTGGTCGCATTCGGAGGTAATCGTTATGCGGGGGTCCACTGTATACCTCCAAGTTGTGTCATATGCCTTCTCAAGGTCAAAAAATATGGCAATAACTGAGTGATTATTTGCAAAGGCATTACGAACATACGTATCCAAGCGTAGTAAGGGGTCTATGGTAGAACGACCCTTACGAAAGCCATATTGACTTGCGGAGAGACTGTTGTGTGTCTCTAAATACCACATTAAACGTCGATTTACGAGACATTCCATCACTTTGCAAACTGCACTAGTAAGAGCGATGGGACGATAGTGGGAGGCATCATGTCCTGTAGTACCCAGTTTACGGAAAGGGAGAACAATGGCAGATTTCCACAGCTGGGGAAGAACTCCTTGTGCCCAAATAAGATTGAAGAGGTGTAAGAGGACTACAAGGGCTGACCGATGTAAATGTTGTAACATACGAATATGAATGTCGTCAGGCCCAGCTGCCGATGATCGGCAAGCTGAGAGCGTTGCCTCTAGTTCTTGAAGTGTAAAGGGCACATTATACTGTTCTTCTCTGAGAGAAGAAAAGTCCAAGGGTACTAACTCTCTGGCAGACTTTGAGGAAAGAAACGAGGGGCATAGATGGAGCCCCCGGGAAATACGGACCAGATGTGTGCCAAGTTCAATGGCAAAGTCGAGAGGGTTTGCTACATCAACACCAGCGACCCGTAGAACAGGAGCCGGGTCAGGGGAGTATTTACCACTCAATTTCCTCACTTTTTTCCAGACTGCACTCATAGAAGAAGCAGAGGTGATGGTGGAAACAGTCTCGCCAACAAGTGCGTTTAGCTTCACGGATGACACGGCGAGCGATCGCACGCTTCTGCTTAAAATCAAGAAGTCTCTCAGCGGTTCTATTGTACCAGTACCTGCCCCATGCAGCGCGTTTCAATGTACTACACGAGCACAAGCAGGAGACCACCAAGGCACGCACTTCTGAGAATGCCTGCCTGAGGTTTGGGGTATAGAATGAGAAGCTGCGGTAGAAACTGACGTCGAGAAGAGGTGTAGGAGCTCATCAATGGAAGATGAAGAAGGAACCTCACTAAAAGCAGTGAGGTGTGAGTAAAGATCCCAATTTGCCCGATCAAATTGCCAGCGAGGGCTACGGAAAGGTAGTGAATAGGAAGGAGAAGTAAGAATGATTGGAAAATGATCGCTGTCATGTAAGTCCGGTAGAACAGACCAGGTGAAGTCTAGTGCAGTGGAGGAAGAGCAGACTGATAAATCGATGCAAGAGAGAGTATGAGTACGAGGATCAAAATGGGTGGGAGTACCCGTATTTAAAACATGGAGGGGGTGAGAGGCGAGAAAAGCCTCCAACCGAATGCCACGTGAGTCACAATGAGACCCCCCCCCAGAGGAAATGGTGGGCATTAAAATCACCAAGTAACAGAAGTGGTGGTGGTAAGGATGAAACAAGAAAGGCAAAGTCTGGGATAGAAAATGCTCGAGAAGGAGAGAGATATAAAGAACATATTGTAAACCACTTATTCAAGTGGATACGGGCTGCAGTGTAATGCAGTGAGGTATGGACAAACAGTTGACAGTACGGAATATCATTGCGTAGAAGAAGGGCACTTTCATTAAAGGTCCCATCTGAGAAAGGATCCGAAGAATACAATAAATTATAGCCTGAGATAGGTTGGAAAACAGTCGAGTGTAATTTTGGTTCTTGTAAGCAAGCACCAACAGGGAAAAACCTGGAAAGCAACATCTGAAGCTCACCCCGATTACCCCTGAGGCCGCGGATATTCCACTGTAAATAGGCCATGATTGGCGATAAAGAAAATCCCAGGAATCCGTAGGGAAAGACACCTACGGACTAGAGGGGTTAGAAAAGTCAACGTGTGGTGGCATTGGAAGACGTTCAAGCAGCGAAGGAACGGAGCATTGCGAAGAATGGGGTTGTGAAGATGGAGGAGAGGGAAGAGAAGGAACAGGAAGTGAATCAGTGTCCATTGAAGGTTTAGTCTCTGCAATATATTCTGAAATGGCTTCAAGTGTTTCTGAATTCAAAGATGGATGGGAGACCATATTGGAGATAGAAGGAGGAGGGTGAGTAAAGATTGGGACAGTAATGGACTGTACCAAAGTAGAGGGGGAGGGAAGAGTGTAAGGGACTGGAGATGAAGTGTGGGGGGGGACAGAAGAGGCAGAAACCTGGGAGGTGGCAGAAGAGGGAGAAACTTGGGAGGGGACGGGGGTGGAAGGCATAGTACGAGGAGGAGAGTGAATCTCCACACTTGTAATAGAGCCAGAGAGAGGGGAAGAACTAGGTACATTGACTGGAAAGGTAAAGTGTGGAGGTGGAAGAAGGGAAGGAAGGGGCAAAGAAGGTTTGAGCAATGTGGATTTTTTGGACTTCTGAGAAGTAGAGGGGCGATTGGTATTAGGTGTCGTACGAGGTCTTGTCGATACTGGGGCTTGTGAGGAAGGACGCGAAGATGTGAGAACAGACTTGAGTTGTAGTCGGGACATCAGAGCCAAGGACAGCAAAAGGATTAGATGCCGGAGTGGCTATGGGAGGGATAACAACATTATTATTATTATAATCAAGGGGGAAGCGCTAAACCCGTAGGATTATACAGCGCCCAGGGGGGGGGATGTGGAAGGCATTCAGGCTTAATTCGGGGAACTGAAGCACAGATTCAATTCCCTAAATCAAGAGCCCCTCACCAACATCAAGGAACCTTCCATGAGGGGTGGGGTAACAACAGAGGAGGCTGCAGAAGATGGGACCCCAGAAGTGGGGGGATGTTTTGAAACACGAGAATAAGAAACACAGGGTAGTCTCCCTTGGAGGCGGAGATGAGTAACTGCCATAGCATAAGGGAGACCTTCTGCCTCTTTGAGGCAACGGATTTCACGTTCATTTAAGTAGACCTGGCAACGGTGGGAGTACGAAGGGTGAGCTTCATTACAATTAGGGCAAGATGGAGGTTGACTGCAAGATGTATTAGAATGGTCATCGGCACCACAGACTGGGCATTCGGCCATAGATCTGCAGTATTTCGCTGGGTGACCAAAACGCCAGCAATTTCTACACTGTTGTGGTGTAGGTATCACCTTTCGAACTTGTAACCAATGTCCTGCGACATATACAGAGGACGGTAGTTCTCGGCTGTCAAAAGTTAAACGAGCCACATTGCAAGGGTAACGTCTCCGCCCATGGGCAGGAAGGACATAAGTGTCTACTTTGAGGATTGGGAGATCCTGGAGTTCCAGCTGTTCAAGAATGTCATTGCCACATGACTGGAAATTCTGTTGGACTATGGTATGGGGCAGAATGACAGTACCACTACAAGAACTGAGAGAGAGATGTTTTTTCAATAGTGATAGGAGTAGTATCAATATTCGAAAGGAGAGATAGATCATGAGCTTGGGTAGCATTCTGGACAGTGACGATGCGCGTACCGCTCTTGAGAGCATGAAATGAAATATCTCTACCAACATGACGCAGGAGCGCTTTGCCAATACTATGGTCAGAAAGGTAGGCAGAAGAAGAAGTCGGTCTTAAAGTAAAGAATTTAGTCCATTGTGTGGTCCGAAACTTAGCGTGGAGAGGGAGTGCTTGACGTGTCGGTCTTTTCCGAGTAGAATGGGAAGGTAACGAAGGAGCATCATCAGGAGATTGACGTTGGCGTTTAGGAGTAGGACCGGAGTTGGTCCGGCGTGATATGGGCGGGCAATTCGAAAATTGCCGTACCGTAGAGGGAGAAGCCGGAAGCATAGTCAAAGGAGAGCGGAGTTCAGACAAATCGAAGGAGTCAGTCAAAGCCCCGGTACCTGAAGCGGGTGAGGAAACAGCACCAGCAAGAGGTACAGGGGCATCAGGAGTGTCCGAAGAGTGGTCTAAACACAAGGCAGGGTCAGAATGGGGTGCGGTATCAAGGAGGGGCCCGGGGGTAGTGGGTTCATGGATTGGGTTCTCCATGGTTAGGTTACTCCTTTGCTTTTTGTTTTTAAGAAAAAAAAAGAAAGAAGAAAAGAAAATAAAAATAAAAAAAAGAATAAAAAAAGGGGGGAGCAGGTAGGAATAGTTCCCAGGAGGAATGAAAGGGCCGGAAATCTCCCTCCGCGCCCAAGAGGACCTCAGCACCGCTAGTAGCGCAGATGCAGCATGGAACCCGTGCCATACCCTACCCTTCATGCCAGTAAACCAGCAATCTGGGATAGCAACCTCACATCTGCCGAGCTACCTCGGTGGACAAAAGAGAGGGCGGCCGGATATCCGCCACAAAGCATACCTCCTTCGGCCACCACCCCCGGAATCCGAAAGGTGGCTTCCAGAGATACACCCGTCGCCCGAAAGACACCCAAAGCTACTCCGGGATACCGGAGAGGGATCGGGACATCCCCAGGCGATCCAGATTCCATGGCAAACTACGCCACCGCCAAGAACCTCAACGGAATAGGATGGACCCTGGTGTCCTTTCCCCTACCTAGGAACTAGCGCGCCTGTGGGAGAAATCCCAAAGACCAAAAAGAGGAAGGGCAAAAGGGAGGGGTGGGGAGGAGGAGGAGGAATGGAAAAAGGGGAGGCTGGGATAGGGGAGGGGAGATTGGGGGGTAATTAGGTTCGGTCTGAGGAAGAAGACCGACAGGTCTAATTCCTCAGACCAAGAGCCTCTTCACCACGCCAAGGAGCCCCCCCTTGAAGAGGTGAAAATTTTCAAGCTATGCAAAACATTAACAACAAAGAATACAAGTGAAGCATTGAATGTTCAATTCATCCATCCCAAATTTTGAGAACTTTTTCATAAAGGTTGAATTATTTTCAAATTTACAGTGCTGATGAGACTGGGTTGTACTAAAGGCATTTGTAAGGTACAAGTAACCCTTTAGTTAGAAGACTGGAAGTGTGTCTATGTTAATTAGTTAAAACACTCAGCCATGTTATTATCCACCAACACAAATGGTAGACACAGGTCAAAAAATGTAATCATAAAAAGCTAAAAATAATTGTAAACAATGACTTCTCATCT
The DNA here is from genome assembly GCF_038502225.1 of Cherax quadricarinatus. NCBI lineage: Eukaryota > Metazoa > Arthropoda > Malacostraca > Decapoda > Parastacidae > Cherax > Cherax quadricarinatus. The sequence continues at coordinate 24,381 of NW_027197438.1, forward strand.
GTTACACTTTAACAAATGTTTGGTTAAGAAAACACATTTTGGGGGACAGGTTCCTCAATATAATTTTTGTCAAAAAAAAAGAATATTTGAAGAAACAATGTGGTGAAGTGTAAACAGGTTAAGGCTCTAATGCTAGACAAAGTCCCTGCTCACCCCAAGCATAAAGGATGACAAAATTAATTTTTCCCCCAAACAGAACCACCATCTATCATCTCTTACCAGGCAACAAGATGTTATCAATGCAACTTCAAGGCACAAAATGCCTGATCCCTAAAGGTCATACAGCACTGAATGCCATGGGTATAACATGTGCATGGATCAGCAAGTGGAAAAAAAGGAAATTAAAATTTAAAAAAATAATATAATCAATTATTTCTTCTTTTTTTGGGGTCACCTTGCCTCAGGGGTAAACATGGCACGAATGTTAAAAAAGTCAATCACTAAATCCAAAAAGATTGCAAAGACTGCACTGAAGGTGGGAGGGACTGTCCAAGAGAAGAATAGTGAGGGAAGCAACAGTAGGTACATCTATTCTAATGGTGAAAATGGAAACATAAGAATGACACAAGACAAAGCAACTGACTTAAAGAGTCAAGTATGAAGTGAGGATAAGCAGACTACTTGAGAAAGAATAAATGTGAAGTTGCTACTGATAATGTTGAAAAATAAAATTATGACTATAGGATACAATAATGCAATTCAGATTATTACATTCATAAAGAGAACAATAAACCTGTAAGAGTCATACAGCACCTGGGGAAATGGAAGGCATTCAAACTCAATTCAAACAGAGCACAGGTTCAATTCTGGCCAGGGTCCTCATTAAAATTATTGTATCCTACAGGGAAACCTATATATACAGGATACGACCATTGCAGGTTTAGCACTTAGATGTGACTATAATATTAATATACACGAGTTATTCAGGTTCCTGGGAAATGCCACAAAAGTGCCTCACCAGCATCAAGAAACCTTCCTCAGGTGCTGCTATGCTCAGAGATGATGATGATGAACAACATTGGGATGTGTTTTATATCTACATACATGCATTGTGCAATAATCACAAACAAACAACAAAAGATAAAGATACAAAATAACCACAGGGGGGAGTTGAATGATAGCTCTTGGTCTTTTGTGTTGCTATCAACACATCTTCAGGAGTTTGTAATGTTGCAGAAATGAGTAGGAAGTCCAGGTAAATTCATTTAGAGGAACGGCTCTAGCTAGAGATGTTCTCTTGAATGAATCTACCTAGACTTCCTACTCATTTCTGCAACACTGTAAGCTCCTGATATGCTGATTGCAACACAAAAGGCCTAGAGCTATCATTCAACTCCCCCTGTGGTTATTTTGCACATACATGCATATTCAAGGCATTTCTCATGGCCTCAAACACCGGTCCACTTGTCAGTCAGCCCGATGCACTACACACTATGCTGTCCCACCTAAAAAGACTGCTCTCAAACCTGCTATCTGCTGTACTTATGGAATTTGTGATCAACTGCAATCCGATTACATTTCTACAAAGAGCAATGACAGCTTTAAAACCTGGCGACAGTGACTAGCGCTTGTCCTAGTGTAGTCAATACTTATAACACTAGCAATTATAAGACTTACAGTTGACAGAGTGGTCAATACTTATAACACTAGCAATTATAAGACTTACAGTTGACAGAGTGGTGTTTGAGGCTATAATCAACATCTTGAATCATTACAAGTGTTTATTATGCTACAATGATACATATACAATTTGTTTGTTTGTACAGCATGTATGTATTTACAGTATGTATAAATGTTACGTATGTATACAAACACATTCACCAACATTCACTCAATCGCCATCTTTCCTGAGGTGCACTGTAGTAAGTAGTAGGTTTGCCAGTACTGTCCCGGCCCGGGTCTTTTCCAGATGGTGACCCAGTACCGAGGTACACTGACTTCACAATCAGATTACAAACTGGCAGCTGTCTATAACTGATCATTAGGGTCTGGCAGCTCTCTATCACAATGACCACATAAAGATTTTTTTTGCCAGCCAATACCAAAAAGGATATTTTTTATATAAAAGACAAAGTGATTTTTTATACTAAAGAACAGAATGCAATATTTAGTGAATTTCCAGTAGAAAACAATTTCCCAGCCATGGCTGAAAACCATGTGCAAGTACAGCCAAATTCAATTTAAGTTAGGTTAAGTTTTACATAATAGGTTGGTAGACTATAGCCGCCCAGGAAGGTACTACCGTCCTGCCAAGTGAATGTAAAACGAAAGCCTGTAATTGTTTTACATGATGGTAGGATTGTTGGTGTCTTTTTTCTGTCTCATAAACATGCAAGATTTCAGGTACGTTTTGCTACTTCTACTTACACTAAGGTCACACTACACTTGCACACACAAGCATATACAGTGGACCCCCGCATAACGATATTAATCCGTTCCTGAGAGCTCATTGTTATGTGAAATTATCGTTATGCGAATGAATTTTCCCCATAAGAAATAATGGAAATCAAATTAATCCGTGCAAGACACCCAAAAGTATGAAAAAAAAATTTTACCACATGAAATATACATTTTCCTACACACAAAGAGAAGGATACATGCACAATAGTAGAGTAGTACATGCACAATATATATTGTGCATGTACTACTCTACTAAATGAAGAATAAATGACACTTACCTTTATTGAAGATGCAGCAATGACTGATGAGACACTGTGTCCTGGGAGTGCCTTTTCCTCCTGAGTACTGTAGGTCCTGTTTGGCATTTTCTTCCAGAACAGGCCTTATCACACTGTGTATGCCACTACAATTCTTAAATCTCTCAAACCAACCTTTGCTGGCTTTAAATTCACCAATATGAGCACTAGTTCCAGGCATTTTTCCCTGTTCACCTGGGTGTTAGTCGACTGGTGTGGGTTGCATCCTAGGAGACAAGATTAAGGACCCCAATGGAAATAAGTTAGACAGTCTTCGATGACAGTGACTTTTTTGGGTTATCCTGGGTGGCTAACCCTCTGGGCTTAATTGTTTCTTGGTATTCTCAATAAGCCACACCAACAACGGTGCTACAGCAGCAGCAGACGATGCTACAGCAGCAGCAGACGGTACTGCAGCAGCAGCTGACAGTGCTACAGCAGCAGCAGACGATGCTACAGCAGCAGCAGATGATGCTACAGCAGCAGCAGACGGTACTACAGCAGCAGCAGCAGCAGACGGTACTACAGCAGCAGCAGCTGACGGTGGTACAGCAGCAGCAGCAGCAGCTGACGGTGGTACAGCAGCAGCAGCAGCAGCTGACGGTGGTACAGCAGCAGCAGCAGCTGATGGTGCTACAGCAGCAGCTGACAGTGCTACAGCAGCAGCAGACGATGCTACAGCAGCAGCAGACAGTACTACAGCAGCAGCAGCAGACGGTACTACAGCAGCAGCAGCAGCTGACAGTGGTACAGCAGCAGCTGACTGTGCTACAGCAGCAGCTGACAGTGCTACAGCAGCAGCTGACAGTGCAGCAGCAGCTGACAGTGCAGCAGCAGCAGCTGACAGTGCTACAGCAGCAGCAGACGGTACTACAGCAGCAGCAGCAGCAGACGGTACTACAGAAGCAGCAGCAGCTTACGGTGGTACAGCAGCAGCAGCAGCTGACAGTGCTACAGCAGCAGCAGACGGTACTACAGCAGCAGCAGCAGCAGACGGTACTACAGAAGCAGCAGCAGCTTACGGTGGTACAGCAGCAGCAGCAGCTGACAGTGCTACAGCAGCAGCAGCATCCGCAGTTGACCATGGTACCACAGTATTTCGATAATATTTCTCACCCTTTTTACCACAGGGTTGGCACTAGAAGCTTTCTTGGGGCCCATGGTCACTTATTTTGCAGATAAAATCACCAAAAATGCTGTAATAATACGAAATGTTACGATTGTATGCTTGGATGTTACCGCGGAGGCTGGCTTGTAAACAATGCCACCGGCGGAACATGTGAGGCTGGCTCAGGCCACACATTAGACGTGTCTCAGACGAATAGTGTTGAGCGGGTTTTTTAACGGTATGCGAGGCAAAATCTTAGCGATAAAATGTATCGGTATGCGGATTTAACGTTATGTGATGCCAACAGTATGCGGGGGTCCACTGTATATACACACCCCTCTGGGTTTTCTTCTATTTTCTTACTAGTTCTTGTTCTGGTTTATTTCCTCTTACCTCCATAGGGAAGTGGAACAGAATTCTTCCTCTGTAAGCTATACATGTCGTAAGAGGCTACTAAAATGCCAGAAGGAAGGGGCTAGTAACCCCTTTGCCTGTATACATTACTAAAGTTAAAAAGAGAAACTCTTGCTTTTCTTTTTGGGTCACCCTGCCTTGGTGGGATACAGCCGGTTTGTTGAAAGAAGTTTTACATGAGAAGATGTCATTTAGTTTTATTCTACTTAATACTCATTATCTTTTAAATTAAAGTAAAATTTCATGTACAAACTGCATGATAGTTTTCAAATGTAATTTGTAAATAAATAACAATACAATATGTTTATAAAAGCCTTGAGGGTAAAATTTGTGGCATGGAAAGTCATGAGGTAATGGGTATAGTTTACCTTGGAAAGGTAAGAGAAATGTGGCAAGTATTATTACATTTGTAACTCTTTTTTCACAATACAGATAATACAATATAAACAAATACATGATCTATCATATGCAATAACATTTGGGCCCTTCCTTCTAAAACACTATTACCCAACTTCTTCATTACCTAAACTCTATTCAGGATGTGTGTGTGTCTATTGTTCTCTTATTCATGTTAATTAATGACTGAGATTCTCTGAATTATAGAAAATACACAATAACTGAAATTTAATTTTTTTATGTTCAATATCTTTAAAGAATTAAAATATCTTCAATTTGAAATTCAAAACTTTTACAATTTGGAGAATATTTTTATTTAATAACTCTTAAAGCATACCTTTTTTTTTCAAAGCCTTCTTACAAATTTTCAAAATTAGAATTAGGAATCTTTGATCTTATTCAGAAAATTCAGAATTCTAAAATTTATTCTCCAAACTCTTAAATGCTTAACATATAGTGTAATACTTGTCAGGAAGAACATTTATACCAGATTTTGTAGAAAGAGAAAAGAACAAGTTGTGTCCACAAAGTAAGAGGAAATTCACACTCAAGTTATCTTAATAGATGCATCTTAACAGATGCTCAGTAAATTTCCACATTCTCAGCAACTTTACAGATTCTCAGTAAATTTACAGATGTTCAGTATTTTTACAGATGCTCAGTATTTTTACAGATGCTCAGTATTTTTACAGATGCTCAGTATTTTTACAGATGCTCAGTATTTTTACAGATGCTCAGCATCAATAACATTAAATGAAAGCAGCTTCATGATGTTACAGACAAGTGCGAGAGATAGCAGTAGCACAAGTTTGAGATAGTATTAGCACAAGTGTTAGAGACAGTAGTAGCAAAAGTGTGAGACACACCAGCAGCACAAGAGTGAGAGATACCAGCAACACAAAAGAGAGAGATACCAGTAATACAAGTGTGAGATATACCAACAGCACAAGTGTGAGAGACAACAGCAGCTCAAGTGTGAGAGATACCAGTAGCACAAGAGAGATACCAGTAGTGCAAGTGTGAGAGACACCAGTAGCACAAGTGTGAGAGACACCAGTATCACAAATGTAAGAGATACCAGTAGCACAAGTGTGAGAGATACCAGTAGCACAAGTGTGAGAGATACCAGTAGCACAAGTGTGAGAGATACCAGTAGCACAAGTGTGAGAGATACCAGTAGCACAAGTGTGAGAGATACCAGTAGCACAAGTGTGAGAGATACCAGTAGCACAAGTGTGAGAGATACCAGTAGCACAAGTGTGAGAGATACCAGTAGCACAAGTGTGAGAGATACCAGTAGCATGTGTGAGAGATACCAGTAGCACAAGTGTGAGAGATACCAGTAGCATGTGTGAGAGATACCAGTAGCACAAGTGTGAGAGATACCAGTAGCATGTGTGAGAGATACCAGTAGCACAAGTGTGAGAGATACCAGTAGCATGTGTGAGAGATACCAGTAGCACAAGTGTGAGAGATACCAGTAGCATGTGTGAGAGATACCAGTAGCACGAGTGTGAGAGATACCAGTAGCACGAGTGTGAGAGATACCAGTAGCACAAGTGTGAGAGATACCAGTAGCATGTGTGAGAGATACCAGTAGCACAAGTGTGAGAGATACCAGTAGCACAAGTGTGAGAGATACCAGTAGCACAAGTGTGAGAGATACCAGTAGCACAAGTGTGAGAGATACCAGTAGCACAAGTGTGAGAGATACCAGTAGCACAAGTGTGAGAGATACCAGTAGCACAAGTGTGAGAGATACCAGTAGCACAAGTGTGAGAGATACCAGTAGCACAAGTGTGAGAGATACCAGTAGCACAAGTGTGAGAGATACCAGTAGCACGAGTGTGAGAGATACCAGTAGCACAAGTGTGAGAGATACCAGTAGCACAAGTGTGAGAGATACCAGTAGCACAAGTGTGAGAGATACCAGTAGCACAAGTGTGAGAGATACCAGTAGCACAAGTGTGAGAGATACCAGTAGCACAAGTGTGAGAGATACCAGTAGCACAAGTGTGAGAGATACCAGTAGCACAAGTGTGAGAGATACCAGTAGCACAAGTGTGAGAGATACCAGTAGCACAAGTGTGAGAGATACCAGTAGCACAAGTGTGAGAGATACCAGTAGCACAAGTGTGAGAGATACCAGTAGCACAAGTGTGAGAGATACCAGTAGCACAAGTGTGAGAGATACCAGTAGCACAAGTGTGAGAGATACCAGTAGCACAAGTGTGAGAGATACCAGTAGCACAGCAGTGTGAGAGATACCAGTAGCACAAGTGTGAGAGATACCAGTAGCACAAGTGTGAGAGATACCAGTAGCACAAGTGTGAGAGATACCAGTAGCACAAGTGTGAGAGATACCAGTAGCACAAGTGTGAGAGATACCAGTAGCACAAGTGTGAGAGATACCAGTAGCACAAGTGTGAGAGATACCAGTAGCACAAGTGTGAGAGATACCAGTAGCACAAGTGTGAGAGATACCAGTAGCACAAGTGTGAGAGATACCAGTAGCACAAGTGTGAGAGATACCAGTAGCACAAGTGAGAGATACCAGTAGCACAAGTGTGAGAGATACCAGTAGCACAAGTGTGAGAGATACCAGTAGCACGAGTGTGAGAGATACCAGTAGCACAAGTGTTAGAGATACCAGTAGCACAAGTGTGAGAGATACCAGTAGCACAAGTGTGAGAGATACCAGTAGCACAAGTGTGAGAGATACCAGTAGCACAAGTGTGAGAGATACCAGTAGCACAAGTGTGAGAGATACCAGTAGCATGTGTGAGAGATACCAGTAGCACAAGTGTGAGAGATACCAGTAGCACAAGTGTGAGAGATACCAGTAGCACAAGTGTGAGAGATACCAGTAGCACAAGTGTGAGAGATACCAGTAGCACAAGTGTGAGAGATACCAGTAGCACACAAGTGTGAGAGATACCAGTGTGAGAGATACCAGTAGCACAAGTGTGAGAGATACCAGTAGCACAAGTGTGAGAGATACCAGTAGCACAAGTGTGAGAGATACCAGTAGCACAAGTGTGAGAGATACCAGTAGCACAAGTGTGAGAGATACCAGTAGCACAAGTGTGAGAGATACCAGTAGCACAAGTGTGAGAGATACCAGTAGCACAAGTGTGAGAGATACCAGTAGCACAAGTGTGAGAGATACCAGTAGCACAAGTGTGAGAGATACCAGTAGCACAAGTGTGAGAGATACCAGTAGCACAAGTGTGAGAGATACCAGTAGCACAAGTGTGAGAGATACCAGTAGCACAAGTGTGAGAGATACCAGTAGCACTGGAGTGTGAGAGATACCAGTAGCACAAGTGTGAGAGATACCAGTAGCACAAGTGTGAGAGATACCAGTAGCACAAGTGTGAGAGATACCAGTAGCAAGTGTGAGAGATACAAGTGTGAGAGATACCAGTAGCACAAGTGTGAGAGATACCAGTAGCACAGTGAGAGATACCAGTAGCAAGTGTGAGAGATACCAGTAGCACAGTAAGTGTGAGAGATACCAGTAGCACAGTGTGAGAGATACCAGTAGCAAGTGTGAGAGATACCAGTAGCACAAGTGTGAGAGATACCAGTAGCGAGTGTGAGAGATACCAGTAGCACAAGTGTGAGAGATACAGTAAGTGTGAGAGATACCAGTAGCACAAGTGTGAGAGATACCAGTAGCACAAGTGTGAGAGATACCAGTAGCACAAGTGTGAGAGATACCAGTAGCACAAGTGTGAGAGATACCAGTAGCACAAGTGTGAGAGATACCAGTAGCACAAGTGTGAGAGATACCAGTAGCACAAGTGTGAGAGATACCAGTAGCACAAGTGTGAGAGATACCAGTAGCACAAGTGTGAGAGATACCAGTAGCACAAGTGTGAGAGATACCAGTAGCACAAGTGTGAGAGATACCAGTAGCACAAGTGTGAGAGATACCAGTAGCACAAGTGTGAGAGATACCAGTAGCAAGTGTGAGAGATACCATTATCTCCAGTGTGAGAGATACCAGTAGCACAAGTGTGAGAGATACCAGTAGCACTAGTGTGAGAGATACCAGTAGCACAAGTGTGAGAGATACCAGTAGCACAAGTGTGAGAGATACCAGTAGCACAAGTGTGAGAGATACCAGTAGCACGAGTGTGAGAGATACCAGTAGCACGAGTGTGAGAGATACCAGTAGCAAGTGTGAGAGATACCAGTAGATACCAGTAGCACAAGTGTGAGAGATACCAGTAAGTGTGAGAGATACCAGTAGCACAAGTGTGAGAGATACCAGTAGCACAAGTGTGAGAGATACCAGTAGCACAAGTGTGAGAGATACCAGTAGCACAAGTGTGAGAGATACCAGTAGCACAAGTGTGAGAGATACCAGTAGCACAAGTGTGAGAGATACCAGTAGCACAAGTGTGAGAGATACCAGTAGCACAAGTGTGAGAGATACCAGTAGCACAAGTGTGAGAGATACCAGTAGCACAAGTGTGAGAGATACCAGTAGCACAAGTGTGAGAGATACCAGTAGCACACCAGTGTGAGAGATACCAGTAGCACAAGTGTGAGAGATACCAGTAGCACAAGTGTGAGAGATACCAGTAGCACAAGTGTGAGAGATACCAGTAGCACAAGTGTGAGAGATACCAGTAGCACAAGTGTGAGAGATACCAGTAGCACAAGTGTGAGAGATACCAGTAGCACAAGTGTGAGAGATACCAGTAGCACAAGTGTGAGAGATACCAGTAGCACAAGTGTGAGAGATACCAGTAGCACAAGTGTGAGAGATACCAGTAGCACAAGTGTGAGAGATACCAGTAGCACAAGTGTGAGAGATACCAGTAGCACAAGTGTGAGAGATACCAGTAGCACAAGTGTGAGAGATACCAGTAGCACAAGTGTGAGAGATACCAGTAGCACAAGTGTGAGAGATACCAGTAGCATGTGTGAGAGATACCAGTGTGAGAGATACCAGTAGCACAAGTGTGAGAGATACCAGTAGCACAAGTGTGAGAGATACCAGTAGCACAAGTGTGAGAGATACCAGTAGCACAAGTGTGAGAGATACCAGTAGCACAAGTGTGAGAGATACCAGTAGCACAAGTGTGAGAGATACCAGTAGCACGAGTGTGAGAGATACCAGTGTGTGAGATACCAGTAGCACAAGTGTGAGAGATACCAGTAGCATGTGTGAGAGATACCAGTAGCACAAGTGTGAGAGATACCAGTAGCACAAGTGTGAGAGATACCAGTAGCATGTGTGAGAGATACCAGTAGCACAAGTGTGAGATATACCAGTAGCACAAGTGTGAGAGATACCAGTAGCACAAGTGTGAGAGATACCAGTAGCACAAGTGTGAGAGATACCAGTAGCACAAGTGAGAGATACCAGTAGCACAAGTGTGAGAGATACCAGTAGCACAAGTGTGAGAGATACCAGTAGCACAAGTGTGAGAGATACCAGTAGCACAAGTGTGAGAGATACCAGTAGCATGTGTGAGAGATACCAGTAGCACAAGTGTGAGAGATACCAGTAGCACAAGTGTGAGAGATACCAGTAGCACAAGTGTGAGAGATACCAGTAGCACAAGTGTGAGAGATACCATACCAGTAGCACAAGTGTGAGAGATACCAGTAGCACAAGTGTGAGAGATACCAGTAGCACAAGTGTGAGAGATACCAGTAGCACAAGTGTGAGAGATACCAGTAGCACAAGTGTGAGAGATACCAGTAGCACAAGTGTGAGAGATACCAAGTGTGAGAGATACCAGTAGCACAAGTGTGAGAGATACCATAGCACAAGTGTGAGAGATACCAGTACAAGTGTGAGAGATACCAGTAGCACAAGTGTGAGAGATACCAGTAGCACAAGTGTGAGAGATACCAGTAGCACAAGTGTGAGAGATACCAGTAGCACAAGTGTGAGAGATACCAGTAGCACAAGTGTGAGAGATACCAGTAGCACAAGTGTGAGAGATACCAGTAGCACAAGTGTGAGAGATACCAGTAGCACAAGTGTGAGAGATACCAGTAGCACAAGTGTGAGAGATACCAGTAGCACAAGTGTGAGAGATACCAGTAGCACAAGTGTGAGAGATACCAGTACAAGTGTGAGAGATACCAGTAGCACAAGTGTGAGAGATACCAGTAGCACAAGTGTGAGAGATACCAGTAGCACAAGTGTGAGAGATACCAGTAGCACAAGTGTGAGAGATACCAGTAGCACAAGTGTGAGAGATACCAGTAGCACAAGTGTGAGAGATACCAGTAGCACAAGTGTGAGAGATACCAGTAGCACAAGTGTGAGAGATACCAGTAGCACAAGTGTGAGAGATACCAGTAGCACAAGTGTGAGAGATACCAGTAGCACAAGTGAGAGATACCAGTAGCACAAGTGTGAGAGATACCAGTGTGAGAGATACCAGTAGCACAAGTGTGAGAGATACCAGTAGCACAAGTGTGAGAGATACCAGTAGCACAAGTGTGAGAGATACCAGTAGCACAAGTGTGAGAGATACCAGTAGCACAAGTGTGAGAGATACCAGTAGCACAAGTGTGAGAGATACCAGTAGCACAAGTGTGAGAGATACCAGTAGCACAAGTGTGAGAGATACCAGTAGCACAAGTGTGAGAGATACCAGTAGCACAAGTGTGAGAGATACCAGTAGCACAAGTGTGAGAGATACCAGTAGCACAAGTGTGAGAGATACCAGTAGCACAAGTGTGAGAGATACCAGTAGCACAAGTGTGAGAGATACCAGTAGATACCAGTAGCATGTGTGAGAGATACCAGTAGCACAAGTGTGAGAGATACCAGTAGCACAAGTGTGAGAGATACCAGTAGCACAAGTGTGAGAGATACCAGTAGCACAAGTGTGAGAGATACCAGTAGCACAAGTGTGAGAGATACCAGTAGCACAAGTGTGAGAGATACCAGTAGCACAAGTGTGAGAGATACCAGTAGCACAAGTGTGAGAGATACCAGTAGCACAAGTGTGAGAGATACCAGTAGCACAAGTGTGAGAGATACCAGTAGCACAAGTGTGAGAGATACCAGTAGCACAAGTGTGAGAGATACCAGTAGCACAAGTGTGAGAGATACCAGTAGCACAAGTGTGAGAGATACCAGTAGCACAAGTGTGAGAGATACCAGTAGCACAAGTGTGAGAGATACCAGTAGCACAAGTGTGAGAGATACCAGTAGCACAAGTGTGAGAGATACCAGTGTGAGAGATACCAGTAGCACAAGTGTGAGAGATACCAGTAGCACAAGTGTGAGAGATACCAGTAGCACAAGTGTGAGAGATACCAGTAGCACAAGTGTGAGAGATACCAGTAGCACAAGTGTGAGAGATACCAGTAGCACAAGTGTGAGAGATACCAGTAGCACAAGTGTGAGAGATACCAGTAGCACAAGTGTGAGAGATACCAGAAGCAACTGTGAGAGATACAGCACGGTGTGAGAGATACCAGTAGCACAAGTGTTAGAGATACCAGTAGCACAAGTGTGAGAGATACCAGTAGCACAAGTGTGAGAGATACCAGTAGCATGTGTGAGAGATACCAAGTGTGAGAGATACCAGTAGCACAAGTGTGAGAGATACCAGTAGCACAAGTGTGAGAGATACAGTAAGTGTGAGAGATACCAGTAGCACAAGTGTGAGAGATACCAGTAAGTGTGAGAGACACCAGTAGCACAAGTGTGAGAGATACCAGTAGCACAAGTGTGAGAGATACCAGTAGCACAAGTGTGAGAGATACCAGTAGCACAAGTGTGAGAGATACCAGTAGCACAAGTGTGAGAGATACCAGTAGCACAAGTGTGAGAGATACCAGTAGCACAAGTGTGAGAGATACCAGTAGCACAAGTGTGAGAGATACCAGTAGCACAAGTGTGAGAGATACCAGTAGCACAAGTGTGAGAGATACCAGTAGCACAAGTGTGAGAGATACCAGTAGCACAAGTGTGAGAGATACCAGTAGCACAAGTGTGAGAGATACCAGTAGCACAAGTGTGAGAGATACCAGTAGCACAAGTGTGAGAGATACCAGTAGCACAAGTGTGAGAGATACCAGTAGCACAAGTGTGAGAGATACCAGTAGCACAAGTGTGAGAGATACCAGTAGAGAGAGATACCAGTAGCACAAGTGTGAGAGATACCAGTAGCACAGAGATGTGAGAGATACCAGTAGCACAAGTGTGAGAGATACCAGTAGCACAAGTGTGAGAGATACCAGTAGCACAAGTGTGAGAGATACCAGTGTGAGAGATACCAGTAGCACAAGTGTGAGAGATACCAGTAGCACAAGTGTGAGAGATACCAGTAGCACAAGTGTGAGAGATACCAGTAGCACAAGTGTGAGAGATACCAGTAGCACAAGTGTGAGAGATACCAGTAGCATGTGTGAGAGATACCAGTAGCACAAGTGTGAGAGATACCAGTAGCACAAGTGTGAGAGATACCAGTAGCACAAGTGTGAGAGATACCAGTAGCACAAGTGTGAGAGATACCAGTAGCACAAGTGTGAGAGATACCAGTAGCACAAGTGTGAGAGATACCAGTAGCACAAGTGTGAGAGATACCAGTAGCACAAGTGTGAGAGATACCAGTAGCACAAGTGTGAGAGATACCAGTAGCACAAGTGTGAGAGATACCAGTAGCACAAGTGTGAGAGATACCAGTAGCACAAGTGTGAGAGATACCAGTAGCACAAGTGTGAGAGATACCAGTAGCACAAGTGTGAGAGATACCAGTAGCACAAGTGTGAGAGATACCAGTAGCACAAGTGTGAGAGATACCAGTAGCACAAGTGTGAGAGATACCAGTAGCACAAGTGTGAGAGATACCAGTAGCACAAGTGTGAGAGATACCAGTAGCACAAGTGTGAGAGATACCAGTAGCACAAGTGTGAGAGATACCAGTAGCACAAGTGTGAGAGATACCAGTAGCACAAGTGTGAGAGATACCAGTAGCACAAGTGTGAGAGATACCAGTAGCACAAGTGTGAGAGATACCAGTAGCACAAGTGTGAGAGATACCAGTAGCACAAGTGTGAGAGATACCAGTAGCACAAGTGTGAGAGATACCAGTAGCACAAGTGTGAGAGATACCAGTAGCACAAGTGTGAGAGATACCAGTAGCACAAGTGTGAGAGATACCAGTAGCACAAGTGTGAGAGATACCAGTAGCACAAGTGTGAGAGGTACCAGTGTGAGAGATACCAGTAGCACAAGTGTGAGAGATACCAGTAGCACAAGTGTGAGAGATACCAGTAGCACAAGTGTGAGAGATACCAGTAGCACAAGTGTGAGAGATACCAGTAGCACAAGTGTGAGAGATACCAGTAGCACAAGTGTGAGAGATACCAGTAGCACAAGTGTGAGAGATACCAGTACCAGTAGCAGTACAAGTGTGAGAGATACCAGTAGATCTAGTGTGAGAGATACCAGTAGCACAAGTGTGAGAGATACCAGTAGCACAAGTGTGAGAGATACCAGTAGCACAAGTGTGAGAGATACCAGTAGCAAGTGTGAGAGATACAGTAAGTGTGAGAGATACCAGTAGAACAAGTGTGAGAGATACCAGTAGCACAAGTGTGAGAGATACCAGTAGCACAAGTGTGAGAGATACCAGTAGCACAAGTGTGAGAGATACCAGTAGCACAAGTGTGAGAGATACCAGTAGCACAAGTGTGAGAGATACCAGTAGCACAAGTGTGAGAGATACCAGTAGCACAAGTGTGAGAGATACCAGTAGCACAAGTGTGAGAGATACCAGTAGCACAAGTGTGAGAGATACCAGTAGCAGATGTGTGAGAGTTACCAGTAGCACAAGTGTGAGAGATACCAGTAGCACAAGTGTGAGAGATACCAGTAGCACAAGTGTGAGAGATACCAGTAGCACAAGTGTGAGAGATACCAGTAGCACAAGTGTGAGAGATACCAGTAGCACAAGTGTGAGAGATACCAGTAGCACAAGTGTGAGAGATACCAGTAGCACAAGTGTGAGAGATACCAGTAGCACAAGTGTGAGAGATACCAGTAGCACAAGTGTGAGAGATACCAGTAGCACAAGTGTGAGAGATACCAGTAGCACAAGTGTGAGAGATACCAGTAGCACAAGTGTGAGAGATACCAGTAGCACAAGTGTGAGAGATACCAGTAGCACAAGTGTGAGAGATACCAGTAGCACAAGTGTGAGTGTGAGAGATACCAGTAGCACAAGTGTGAGAGATACCAGTAGCACAAGTGTGAGAGATACCAGTAGCACAAGTGTGAGAGATACCAGTAGCACAAGTGTGAGAGATACCAGTAGCACAAGTGTGAGAGATACCAGTAGCACAAGTGTGAGAGATACCAGTAGCACAAGTGTGAGAGATACCAGTAGCACAAGTGTGAGAGATACCAGTAGCACAAGTGTGAGAGATACCAGTAGCACAAGTGTGAGAGATACCAGTAGCACAAGTGTGAGAGATACCAGTAGCACAAGTGTGAGAGATACCAGTAGCACAAGTGTGAGAGATACCAGTAGCACAAGTGTGAGAGATACCAGTAGCACAAGTGTGAGAGATACCAGTAGCACAAGTGTGAGAGATACCAGTAGCACAAGTGTGAGAGATACCAGTAGCACAAGTGTGAGAGATACCAGTAGCACAAGTGTGAGAGATACCAGTAGCACAAGTGTGAGAGATACCAGTAGCACAAGTGTGAGAGATACCAGTAGCACAAGTGTGAGAGATACCAGTAGCACAAGTGTGAGAGATACCAGTAGCACAAGTGTGAGAGATACCAGTAGCACAAGTGTGAGAGATACCAGTAGCACAAGTGTGAGAGATACCAGTAGCACAAGTGTGAGAGATACCAGTAGCACAAGTGTGAGAGATACCAGTAGCACAAGTGTGAGAGATACCAGTAGCACAAGTGTGAGAGATACCAGTAGCACAAGTGTGAGAGATACCAGTAGCACAAGTGTGAGAGATACCAGTAGCACAAGTGTGAGAGATACCAGTAGCACAAGTGTGAGAGATACCAGTAGCACAAGTGTGAGAGATACCAGTAGCACAAGTGTGAGAGATACCAGTAGCACAAGTGTGAGAGATACCAGTAGCACAAGTGTGAGAGATACCAGTAGCACAAGTGTGAGAGATACCAGTAGCACAAGTGTGAGAGATACCAGTAGCACAAGTGTGAGAGATACCAGTAGCACAAGTGTGAGAGATACCAGTAGCACAAGTGTGAGAGATACCAGTAGCACAAGTGTGAGAGATACCAGTAGCACAAGTGTGAGAGATACCAGTAGCACAAGTGTGAGAGATACCAGTAGCACAAGTGTGAGAGATACCAGTAGCACAAGTGTGAGAGATACCAGTAGCACAAGTGTGAGAGATACCAGTAGCACAAGTGTGAGAGATACCAGTAGCACAAGTGTGAGAGATACCAGTAGCACAAGTGTGAGAGATACCAGTAGCACAAGTGTGAGAGATACCAGTAGCACAAGTGTGAGAGATACCAGTAGCACAAGTGTGAGAGATACCAGTAGCACAAGTGTGAGAGATACCAGTAGCACAAGTGTGAGAGATACCAGTAGCACAAGTGTGAGAGATACCAGTAGCACAAGTGTGAGAGATACCAGTAGCATGTGTGAGAGATACCAGTAGCACAAGTGTGAGAGATACCAGTAGCACAAGTGTGAGAGATACCAGTAGCACAAGTGTGAGAGATACCAGTAGCATGTGTGAGAGATACCAGTAGCACAAGTGTGAG
The DNA here is from genome assembly GCF_038502225.1 of Cherax quadricarinatus. Taxonomy (NCBI): domain Eukaryota; kingdom Metazoa; phylum Arthropoda; class Malacostraca; order Decapoda; family Parastacidae; genus Cherax; species Cherax quadricarinatus. The sequence goes on from NW_027197438.1 coordinate 40,750, forward strand.
AGATACCAGTAGCACAAGTGTGAGAGATACCAGTAGCACAAGTGTGAGATAGTATTAACACATGTAAAAGACAGTGGTAGCACAAAGTGTACACACACATTATTAAAGTAGCAGGTATAATAAAGTAGCAGGTATAATAAAGTAGCAGGTATAACAATGGCAACAATATAGACGAAACAAAAGTGCATAATACACCAAGGACATTTTAATTACAAACATTTCAGTCCTAGGACAAAAATATTTGTAATTAAGATGTCTTAAGTGTATGCAGTTGCATCCTTTTATTCATATATCACTGGAACAAATACTTAACATATATGCATGAAAGGCTTGATAACCCAAGCAGGTAAAACAATAAATACCTGATAGTATATCACATGTTGCCTGAAGTAACAAGAAACTATTTAAGAAACTAACAAATAAATATACAAAACTAATATGATATGTGCCTTCCACATTTGCAGATAGCATGTTAGAGTGACCCTCCTTTTGTATTGAATGACTTCTTGTGTTGCATGATCTTTCTTGTGTACTGTGACCCACCCTACGTGTTGTGACCCTCCTTGTACTGAGTAATCCTCCTTGTACTGAGTGATCCTCCTTGTATTGAGTGATCCTCCTTGTATTGAGTGATCCTCTTTGTACCGAGTGAGCCTCCTTGTATTAAGTGATCCTCCTTGTACTGAGTGATCCTCCTTGTCGAGTGATCCTCGTTGTATTGAGTGATCCTCTTTGTACCGAGTGAGCCTCCTTGTATTAAGTGATCCTCCTTGTACTGAGTGATCCTCCTTGTCGAGTGATCCTCGTTGTATTGAGTGATCCTCGTTGTATTGAGTGATCCTTGTTGTATTGAGTGATCCTTGTTGTATTGAGTGATCTTCCTTGTATTGAGTGATCTTCCTTGTGTCCTGAGAGTGATTCTCTGCAATATTCACTCATGATCTACACATTCCCTGTTCTCTTGGATTTAAACCTGGTTGCCATATATTATAAATGAAGCAAACAATATTTATGCCACTCATTCTTGAATTTTTTTATAAATGCAAAGAAAAATATAAAAAAACTAAAGATAAAATTGAGAAAACATTTTCTACATTACTAACTGGAATTCAGATTCTTCTGACATAAAAAAAAAAATCCTTATGAATATGGTCATTACTGTAGAATAACACCCTGTACAGATATAAAAGTTAACATGCAAGTGTAAGTAGTTACCAAAGTGAATATTAGTTATATATTATATTTACCCTTTCACTGTACAACTAGAACTTATTATTTTCACCAACATTCACCTTGCAGTAAAATGCTGTATTTTAAGTCCTTCTCAAGGCTAGTAAGTACTTGTGCCTCATGCTTGCTTGCTTGCCAGTGTGCACTGAAGCTCAAACTGTCTTCTGCACACACACTTGTTACAGTGAAAAGTTGAGGGAAAGGATGAACTTATTACTGTGAAAATTCAAGACCAAGGATCACCTTATTACTGTGAAAAGTTGAAATAAAAGATGAACCTATTACTGTGAAAAGTTAAGAGGAAAGATGAACTTATTAGTGGTGATTGTAGCAGTATTAGAGGTGGTAGTATAAGTAGAATTATCAGTAGTGGTAGTATTAGATGTACTAGTAGTATTAGATATACTAGTAATAGTACTAGTAGTGACAGTGATAGTACTAGTAGTAACAGTAATAACAGTAGTAGTAGTATAATGGTATATTTACCACAAAATCTCTCATAAAATATTATATTTTTAATTCCAAGTTCTTTATAGAACATTATTACTCCATATTATTGTAACTGTTTTTGTAATTATCTTGTATTACAAGGTACCATAATGCCTGACATTACATCAAAACAAACATGTCATTCTCTTCTAAACACCTCATTAACTAATCAGACTAATCCAACTTGCTCATGAAAACAGGTAGTAGATCACATCCTAAAAATCATTTAAGTATAAATATCTTCACACTTGTGCAAGTAGCACTGCAGACTGCATCCCTCCTTAATAAATAAAGCACACTTCACATCCTTCAGATGTACTCAATAATGATAATTCTTCTACATTTCTTACAATATACAGCTGTTACATTACCTTTAAAGAATACAGACATGCTGAGCCAGTTGTTCATACAGGCACTGCTCTTGGCTACTGAGAGCTAGCTTAACACTAAATACACACACACACACACACACACACACACACACACACACACACACACACACACACACACACACACACACACACACACACACACACACACACACACAGTTTTTACAAATATTTTGTCCCAGCTCTTAAAATGCCTTTAAGATGCATGTTAACTCTCCTACCTCAAAACGGCTACTAACAGATAAAGTTTTTCCCATGGATTTTTTTATTTGCATAATCATTGTAGCTAATTTTGTTTACCTTTATCAACTTTCACTCTCTCCCCACCAATGGTTTTTATTAATGCTTTAACTACAGGAGCATAAAGAGGCCAACAAGCAAACACCACATGTCCTGAGAAGTACAACGAAACGTACAAGTTCCACCACCTGAAAAATATCCAAGAAGAAGTAGTAAGTGACAAATAAATGCCTCAGTGTGTGTGTGTATATGTAGTGTGTGTGTGTAGTGTGTGTGTAGTGTGTGTGTGTGTAGTGTGTGTGTGTGTGTAGTGTGTGTGTGTGTAGTGTGTGTGTGTGTAGTGTGTGTGTGTAGTGTGTGTGTGTAGTGTGTGTGTGTGTGTAGTGTGTGTGTGTAGTGTGTGTGTGTAGTGTGTGTGTATATGTAGTGTGTGTGTGTAGTGTGTGTGTAGTGTGTGTGTGTGTAGTGTGTGTGTGTGTAGTGTGTGTGTGTGTGTAGTGTGTGTGTGTGTAGTGTGTGTGTGTGTAGTGTGTGTGTGTGTAGTGTGTGTGTGTGTGTAGTGTGTGTGTGTAGTGTGTGTGTGTAGTGTGTGTGTGTAGTGTGTGTGTGTAGTGTGTGTGTGTAGTGTGTGTGTGTAGTGTGTGTGTGTAGTGTGTGTGTGTAGTGTGTGTGTGTAGTGTGTGTGTGTAGTGTGTGTGTGTAGTGTGTGTGTGTAGTGTGTGTGTGTAGTGTGTGTGTGTAGTGTGTGTGTGTAGTGTGTGTGTGTAGTGTGTGTGTGTAGTGTGTGTGTGTAGTGTATGTGTGTAGTGTGTGTGTGTAGTGTGTGTGTGTAGTGTGTGTGTGTAGTGTGTGTGTGTAGTGTGTGTGTGTAGTGTGTGTGTAGTGTGTGTAGTAGGTAGGTAGTAGGTTGGTAGACAGCAACCACCCAGGGAGGTACTACCGTCCTGCCAAGTGAGTGTAAAACTGAAGCCTGTAATTGTTTTACATGATGGTAGGATTGCTGGTGTCTTTTGTCTGTCTCATAAATATGCAAGATTGCAGGTATGTCTTGCTACTTCTACTTACACTTAGGTCACACTACACATACATGTACAAGCATATATACACACCCCTCTGGGTTTTCTTCTATTTTCTTTTTAGTTCTTGTTCTTGCTTATTTCCTCTTATCTCCATTGTGAAGTGGAACAGAATTCTTCCTCCGTAAACCGTGTCATAAGAGGAGACTAAAATGCCGGGAGCAAGGGGCTAGTAACCCCTTCTCCTGTATGTATTATTAAATGTAAAAGGAGAAACTTTCATTTTTCCTTTTGGGCCACCCCGCCTCAGTGGGATATGGCTGGTGTGTTGAAAGAAAGATATATACAGCCTCTTCTCACTTAGTGATGTACTCGTTTACTAATGACTCAGACATACAACAGGCTCTCTTACCAGTATGCATACCTAAATAATGTATACAGTAGGGCCCCGCTTTATGGCGTTTTGCTTTACGGCACTCCGCTAATACTGTCATTTCAAATTATGACCGAAACGCGCTATATGACGCCCCCCACCTGACTTTCTAATATGGTCACCATGCCCCACCCTGTTTGTTTACATTCTCTGTGAGCTCAGTAAGCACTAAGTCTCTCCATTTTGTCTGGAAACTCCAAAATTTCAAGTGTTTTTAAAAGTTATTTCGTATTTTATATATACTCTGATAATTATACTTATGTATACCTGTATCTAAATAAACTTACATACTGTGCTGGCATGCAGGTTCACATTAAAATCAGTAAGAGTGTCTTATGTCTCGAGGTGTCATATTAGTAATGATAATCCCAAACCATACCCCGGCCGGGATTGAACCCGCGGTCAGAGAGTCTCAAAACTCCAGACCGTCGCGTTAGCCACTAGACCAGTCTCACTTAAATTTCGTATATTACGTTAATATACACATTTTCATTAATCCATCTATATTTTTTCAAAATTATATAATAAACACGATGCATAACATATAAATATGATAAATACACCCCACAGTAGAATAAATAAACGTAAATATGAGATGTGGTAGCAGACGACTTGCACAAGTGACGCCAGAGAAATGATGATAATAATAATAATAATAATAATAATAATAATAATAATAATCACCGAGTCTCATAAAATGTCGTATATTACGTTAATATACACATTTTCATTAATCCATCCATGATATTTTTTTCAAAATTATATAATAAACACGATACATAACATATAAAGATGATAAATACACCCCACAATAGAATAAATAAACATGAATATGAGATGTGGTAGCCAGATAACTTGTACAAGTGATGGCCAGAATAATATTTTCTCTAGTCTAACATAAGAGAAAATGTGTTACTGGGGGTAACTGTAGAAAATTATTCCTTTCGTATGTATGTAAGTTTATTTGGGTATACACAAATACAGTTACATAGATTATCATACATAACAGCATATGTGTAGAGAACCTAGGATAACCCAAAAAAGTCAGTGACTTATTTCCATTGCCCTCACTCAGAGCGTCATTTCTTCTCAAAATGGTGTTACATGAGACTGGGAGTGTTCTTCTTTATTTATTCTACCGTATCAATGTAGAGACAACTTGTACACAATGTAACTTGTACACAAACCAGACGTGTACACTTTGTTTACAAAACTTACCTTCGCCTGGTTTGTTTACATAACTCTGCGCCTGTCCTCTCTCATGCACTCATTCTTTCTCTCTCTCATTTATTCGTTTTATCTCATTTACTTACTCCTGATCCTACATTAAGACTACAGATATTTTAAGGTAAGTAATGAGTGAACTGTATATACATTTTATCACTCTGGGATGCTTAAATATCATAGAAAAGTATGTCTGGGTGGAATGGCCTGGTATGGTAGCCCGGCTGGCTACCATACATACCACACTTGATTTTTTACAATAAATACTACTCATCTCACCCTAGATTAAGACTACAAATATTTTAAGGTAAGTAATGAGTAAACTGTATACGCATTTTGTCGCTCTGGAATGCTTAAATGTAACAGAATATTATGTGGCCTGGTATGGTAGCCCGGCTGACTACCATACATACCACACTTGATTTCTTACAATAAATACTACTTGTCTCACCCTAGATTAAGACTATAAATATTTTAAGGTAAGTAATGAGTACACTATGTGTGTATTGTACAGGTCTCCCTCAACATTCGCGTTTTCAACTTTCGCGGGCTTCACACATTCGCAAATTCCCAACCGCCAAATTCCCAGCTGCCAAATCATATTTAAGTTTACCGCCACGAGCCCTTACTATCCTCCCTCCGACCCCTGCAACTGGCAGCCAGCCCTCCCACCACTGTGTGGTGAGTGTTTTGTTTGTTTATTATTTGCTATTAAACTACAGTATAAATAATGTAAACCCATCCATGACTGCATATTGGAATGGCTATTCAGACAGGTATTGGAAGGTGACATCATATGATTACTCTTGAACACAGCAAAGAATCAAACATTTCTGCTACTGCTAATAATAATAATAATAATAATAATAATAATAATAATAATAATAATAATAATAATAATAATAATAATAATAATAATAATAATAGTAAATACAATAGAATTGAAGAAGGAAATTGTACTAAAATACGAGGGTTGAAGCAGTGGTGGAGGAAGTGGTTGACGCATCGTCAGTGTGATAGAGGCAGTGGGTGAGGCAGTGGGTGAGGCAGTGGTAGAGGTGGTGATAGAGGCAGTGATAGAGGCAGTGGGTGAGGCAGTGGGTGAGGCAGTGGGTGAGGCAGTGGGTGAGGCAGTGGTAGAGGCAGTGGGTGAGGCAGTGGTATTTACTAACATATATGTTATAAATAATAATAGTACATGTTAATATTAATAACATTTATAATAATAATAATAATAATAATAATAATAATAATAAATGTTATTCATAATGTACTATTATTATTTATAACATATATGTTAGTAAATATCACTGCCTCTATCACTGCCTCTACCACTGCCTCACCCACTGTCTCACCCACTGCCTCTACCACTGCCTCTACCACTGCCTCACCCACTGTCTCACCCACTGCCTCTACCACTGCCTCAACTGCTGCCTCACCCACTGCCTCTGTAACTGCCTCTACCACTGCCTCTACCACTGCCTCTATAACTGCCTCTACCACTGCCTCTATAACTGCCTCTACCACTGCCTCTATCACTGCCTTTACCACTGCCTCAACCACTCCAGTCACACTCAATCTACAAGCACCAAATACAATGAATAATTGTGAAATGTTTGGAAGAGCAGGGAGACTAATACTCACTCCAGCATAAACAAAGCCACACTGACAATGCGTCAACCACTTCCTCCACCACTGCTTCAACCCTCGTATTTTTGTACAATTTCCTTCTTCAATTCTATCGTATTTATTACTATTGTAAATGTTGCAGTTTAAAAACTGTAGGGTAAAGCACCCTTCTGGCAAGACAGTGATGCAGTGAATGATGGTGAAAGTTTTTCTTTTTCGGGCCACCCTGCCTTGGTGGGAATCGGCCAGTGTAATAATAAAAAAAAATAATAAAAATTATTATTATTATTATTATTATTATTATTATTATTATTATTAGCAGTAGCAGTAGCACAAATGTTTGATTCTTTGCTGTGTTCAAGAGTAAACATATGATGTCACCTTCCAATACCTGTCCGAATAGCCATTCCAATATGCAGTCATAAATGGGTTGACATTATTTATACTGTAGTTTAATAGCAAATAATGAACAAACAAAACACTCACCACACAGTGGTGGGAGGGCTGGCTGCCAGTTGTGGGACGTCAGAGGGAGGGTAGTAGGGACTCGCAGTGGTGGAGGCAGTGGTATTTAATAACATACATGTTATTAAGCCATAACGTATGTATTTAGTACAATTTACGATGTTTTCATGTATTTTATGATTGTTCATGGTTCGACAAGTTAAGGAAGCAGTATTGTATTATATTTCCCTACAATATATTGGGGCACCAAACATTTGCGATTTTTCAACATTCGCGAGGCTCTTGATCCCCTAACCCTCGTGAATGTTGAGGGAGACCTGTATTTTTTTATTGTTTTTTGATGCCTAGTTCTATTGCTAATTTAATATATGTTAGTGTAAACTTGTTATCTAGTATTTGTATGCATTTATAAGTGGAAAAAAAGGGTGTTCCACTTTACAGCGATTTCTGCTTTACGGCGGTAGCCTGGAACCTAACCTGCCGTATAAGTGGGGCCCTACTGTATTAGAGCTGATTTTCTAAGTTCTGTTTATTACAATATACAGTACACTGCTGTATACACATTTAAAAATATACTAAAAATGTTATAAATGGTGCAAAGTAACATTAAAACAATATCAAAGATGGCTGACACAAACCCACTACCATTATACCTTGTTCCTCACTTAGTGACAAATTCGTTTACCGGCGCGTCTTAGGAACGGAACTCCATCGTTACGTGAGGAGAGGCTATATGTAAGAAGATGGACAGTTTGAATGCTTTGAAAATAAATGTTATGGTAAACATTATTAAAGGCACATATGAAATTAAGTTATATATACATTGTGTAATATTTTGTATAATGTATAAACAAATTAATATAAAACAAAACTTTGAGGATACTACTCATTTATTATTATATACAGTGGAACCTCAAATTTCGAACTTAATCTGTTCCAGGAGCTACTTCTAAAGTCGAAAAGTTTGAAAGGTGAAGCAATATTTCCCATAAGAAATAATGGAAATACAATTAATCCATTCCACGAACCCAAAAATATTCACAAAAAAATAAATTTTATAGTATTACATTACAGTTTTACATACACACAACAAATATAGTGTACAATTATTAATAAAATTAAGTAAACATATAAAATAACATTTTTACTTACCTTTATTGAAGATTGGTGAAGGCATCTGGAAGATAGGGAGGAGAGAGGGAAGGGGAATCCCCCTTCATAAGGACTTTAGGTATCAAAGCCCTCTCTGGGGTTACTTCGCTTCTCTGTCTTTTAATGCCACTAGGACCAGCTTGAGAGTCACTGGAACCATGTCTCACAAAATAGCTGTCCACAGTCCTCTGTTTCTGGCAAGCTCAACAAGTCGCACACCACTCTCATATTTCTGTATTATTTCCTTCTTCACATCTATGGTGTTTCTTACTTTCTTTACCACAGGGGTACCACTAGCAAGTTTCTTTGGGCCCATGGTAGCTTATTTCACAGTCACTAAACACAATGAATTAATCGTAAAATGTTTGAATGAGACCGCAGGTTAGTGTTCACTCGAGGATCAACAAAGCCAGACTAGCTCACAGTGCCTACGTGGGGAGGTGGACAGAGCGGGCTGGCAGACAGGTCTGGTACTCGGTGGTTCGAAAGAAGGGGCAAGTTTGATAATAGGGACAAAGTTGGTTCGAAAAAAGCTGTTGATTTTCGAAGAGCTCGATAAGCGATACGTTCGAAATTTGAGGTTCCACTGTATTCCAGCTAAAAGTGCTAGACCCTTAAAGATTATAATACCTGAGAAATGGGATCAATTAGGTTTGATCTGAGTAGGAAAGGATAGATTCTATTCCCTTAACCGGTGTTAAGTCACCCTTCTTAAAGACAAGTTTTGGGTCTATCATGTAATGCTAATAGCAACAAGCACATTCTTAATTCTTATTATATTTAAAGAAGTGCTAAACTAAAAGAGGAGGCAGTTAGGGTAAGATATAAACAACTATTCGAGGATAGATGGGCTAATGAGAGCATAGGCAATGGGGTCGAAGAGATATGGGGTAAGTTTAAAAATGTAGTGTTAGAGTGTTCAGCAGAAGTTTGTGGTTACAGGAAAGTGGGTGCGGGAGGGAAGAGGAGCGATTGGTGGAATGATGATGTAAAGAGAGAAGTAAGGGAGAAAAAGTTAGCATATGAGAAGTTTTTACAAAGTAGAAGTGATGCAAGGAGGGAAGAGTATATGGAGAAAAAGAGAGAGGTTAAGAGAGTGGTGAAGCAATGTAAAAAGAGAGCAAATGAGAGAGTGGGTGAGATGTTATCAACAAATTTTGTTGAAAATAAGAAAAAGTTTTGGAGTGAGATTAACAAGTTAAGGAAGCCTAGAGAACAAATGGATTTGTCAGTTAAAAATAGGAGAGGAGAGTTATTAAATGGAGAGTTAGAGGTATTGGGAAGATGGAGGGAATATTTTGAGGAATTGTTGAATGTCGACGAAGATAGGGAAGCTGTGATTTCATGTATAGGGCAAGAAGGAATAACATCTTGTAGGAGTGAGGAAGAGCCAGTTGTGAGTGTGGGGGAAGTTTGTGAGGCAGTAGGTAAAATGAAAGGAAGTAAGGCAGCTGGGATTGATGGGATAAAGATAGAAATGTTAAAAGCAGGTGGGGATATAGTTTTGGAGTGGTTGGTGCTATTATTTAGTAAATGTATGTAAGAGGGTAAGGTACCTAGGGATTGGCAGAGAGCATGTATAGTTCCTTTGTATAAAGGCAAAGGGGACAAAAGAGAGTGCAAAAATTATAGGGGGATAAGTCTGTTGAGTATACCTGGTAAAGTGTATGGTAGAGTTATTATTGAAAGAATTAAGAGTAAGACGGAGAATAGGATAGCAGATGAACAAGGAGGCTTTAGGAAAGGTAGGGAGTGTGTGGACCAGGTGTTTACAGTGAAACATATAAGTGAACAGTATTTAGACAAGGCTAAAGAGGTTTTTGCGGCATTTATGGATTTGGAAAAGGCGTATGACAGGGTGGATAGGGGGGCAATGTGGCAGATGTTGCAGATGTATGGTATAGGAGGTAGGTTAGTGAAAGCAGTGAAGAGTTTTTACGAGGATAGTGAGGCTCAAGTTAGAGTATGTAGAAAAGAGGGAGATTATTTCCCAGTAAAAGTAGGCCTTAGACAAGGATGTGTGATGTCACCGTATTTGTTCAATATATTTATAGATGGGGTTTTAAGAGAAGTAAATGCGAGGGTCTTGGCAAGAGGTGTGGAGTTAAAAGATAAAGAATCACACATAAAGTGGGAGTTGTCACAGTTGCTCTTTGCTGATGGCACTGTGCTCTTGGGTGATTCTGAAGAGAAGTTGCAGAGGTTGGTGGATGAATTTGGTAGAGTAAGGTTATGAGGAAAACAAAAAGATTAGGTGATGAAAGATTGAATATCAGATTGGAGGGAGAGAGTATGGAGGAGGTGAACGTATTCAGATATTTGGGAGTGGACGTGTCAGCGGATGGGTCTATGAAAGATGAGGTGAATCATAGAATTGATGAGGGAAAAAGAGTGAGTGGTGCACTTAGGAGTCTGTGGAGACAAAGAACTTTGTCCTTGGAGGCAAAGAGGGGAATGTATGAGAGTATAGTTTTACCAACGCTCTTATATGGGTGTGAAGCGTGGGTGATGAATGGTGCAGCGAGGAGAAGGCTGGAGGCAGTGGAGATGTCATGTCTGAGGGCAATGTGTGGTGTGAATATAATGCAGAGAATTCGTAGTTTGGAAGTTAGGAGGAGGTGCGGGATTACCAAAACTGTTGTCCAGAGGGCTGAGGAAGGGTTATTGAGGTGGCTCGGACATGTAGAGAGAATGGAGCGAAACAGAATGACTTCAAGAGTGTATCAGTCTGTAGTGGAAGGAAGGCGGGGTAGGGGTCGGCCTAGGAAAGGTTGGAGGGAGGGGGTAAAGGAGGTTTTGTGTCCGAGGGGCTTGGACTTCCAGCAGGCATGCATGAGCGTGTTTGATAGGAGTGAATGGAGACAAATGGTTTTTAATACTTGACGTGCTGTTGGAGTGTGAGCAAAGTAACATTTATGAAGGGATTCAGGGAAACCGGCAGGCCGGACTTGAGTCCTGGAGATGGGAAGTACAGTGCCTGCACTCTGAAGGAGGGGTGTTAATGTTGCAGTTTAAAAACTGTAGTGTAAAGCACCCTTCTGGCAAGACAGTGATGGAGTGAATGATGGTGAAAGTTTTTCTTTTTCGGGCCACCCTGCCTTGGTGGGAATCGGCCAGTGTGATAATAAAAAAAAAATAATAAATGTAAAAGAAGAAAATTGAAAGTGAATACAGGAAAGAGTAAGGTTATGAGGATAACAAAAAGATTAGGTGATGAAAGATTGGATATCAGATTGGAGGGAGAGAGTATGGAGGAGGTAAATGTATTCAGATATTTGGAAGTGGACGTGTCGGCGGATGGGTCTATGAAAGATGAAGTGAATCATAGAACTGATGAGGGGAAAAGGGTGAGCGGTGCACTTAGGAGTCTGTGGAGACAAAGAACTTTGTCCTTGGAAGCAAAGAGGGGAATGTATGAGAGTATAGTTTTACCAACGCTCCTGTATGGGTGTGAAGCATGGGTGATGAATGTTGCAGTGAGGAGAAGGCTGGAGGCAGTGATGTCATGTCTGAGGGCAATGTGTGGTGTGAATATAATGCATAGAATTCGTAGTTTGGAAGTTAGGAGGAGGTGTGGGATTGCCAAAACTGTTGTCCAGAGGGCTGAGGAAGGGTTGTTGAGGTGGTTTGGACATTTAGAGAGAATGGAGCGAAACAGAATGACTTCAAGAGTGTATCAGTCTGTAGTGGAAGGAAGGCGGGGTAGAGGTCGGCCTAGGAAAGGTTGGAGGGAGGGGGTAAAGGAGGTTTTGTGTGCGAGGGGCTTGGACTTCCAGCAGGCATGCGTGAGCGTGTTTGATAGGAGTGAATGGAGACAAATGGTTTTTAATACTTGACGTGCTGTTGGAGTGTGAGCAAAGTAACATTTATGAAGGGATTCAGGGAAACTGGCAGGCCGGACTTGAGTCCTGGAGATGGGAAGTACAGTCCCTGCACTCTGAAGGAGGGGTGTTAATGTTGCAGTTTAAAAACTGTAGTGTAAAGCACCCTTCTGGCAAGACAGTGATGGAGTGAATGATGGTGAAAGTTTTTCTTTTTCGGGCCACCTTGCCTTGGTGGGAATCGGCCAGTGTGTTAATAATAAAAAATAATAAAAGTGCTAAACCTGTGTGGGTCACCTAGCACCATAGTGGAAGAGGGGTGGACCCATCTTGAATACAGAGTTGAGGGTAAGAGAGTCATATTTGGTGCAATAGGTTAGTTTCACTTAAATCATCACGAAGTCTGAAGTAATAATTCTTGCTTACCTGTGTAGTTTGAGCAAAGCAAAAGGTCCTAAAGAGTAGCCCATGAAAATGATAACATATAACTTCAAGACAACAAATTTGATGTACTTTAATGGACCAGCATTGAGTAACGAGATGATTCGTGGATACTGACTCACATAACTGGCAATCTGAAAACAAAATAGAATTTAAAACAAAAGTCAATGTTTGTTATTCCATCAACATAAAATTATAATTCAATTAAACCTTATTTTTATCAGGATGAAGATTATCTAAAAATAATCTTTATGCAGCTAGTCTTATAGCGATCATCTGTCAGTAATAGCACCTAATTTTATTCAAGTCTGTCCTGCTATTACTAACCATTAACCCTTTGACTGTCGCGGCCGTATATATACGTTTTACGAGGTGCCGTGTTTGACGTATATATACTCATAAATTCTAGCGGCTTCAAATCAAGCAGGAGAAAGCTGGTAGGCCCACATGTGAGAGAATGGGTCTGTGTGGTCAGTGTGCACCATATAAAAAAAATCCTGGAGCACGCAGTGCATAATGAGAAAAAAAAAAACGACCGTTTTTTTAATTAAAATGCCGACTTTGTGGTCTATTTTCGTATAGTGTTTATGGTTGTATTCTCGTTTTCTTGGTCTCATTTGATAGAATGGAAAACATATTACAGAAATAGAGGTGATTTTGATTGATTTTACTATAAAAAGAACCTAGAAATGGAGCTCAAAGTAGGGGAAATGTTTGATTTTTGCCAATGTTCAAAAGTAAACAAATGATGCCATTGTCCAATAAATGTCCAACTAGCCATTCTAATATGCAGTCATGAATGGGTTGATGTTATTTATACAGTTATTACAGCATTGCAGTAGTCTGCATAATAGTAAGTCTAATATTTTTTGTTTGAATAAAAATTCAAAATAGAAAGCAAGAGTAATATCAGAAGGGCCTGGAGACGTGACTGATGAACAAAGAAAACGTTATTTTAGAGCCAGGAATGTCTGCATTGTTCATTCTGGACCTTATTTTGAAATTGTCATATTTTTTAGTTTTCGTGAAATTGGCCAAATTGCAAATTTCTGACCACATTATTAGGTAGTTGAAATCAGTAAATGGGCAGTTTCTTGTATTCAATCGATAGAAAAAATGAAGTTCTAAAGAAATAGCTATGAGTTTGGGCGACTGGAACAATGGAATTAGCCGAAAATAGGGCTCAAAGTGGGCGAAATCGCTGATTTGTAAACAGCGCCGAGGTCGCTAACTTCGCGAGAGCATAATTCCGTCAGTTTTCCATCAAATTTCGTTTTTTTGGTGTCATTACAATCGGGAAAAGATTCTCTATCATTTCATAAGAAAAAATAATTTTTTTTTTTTTAAATTTTGCGACACCAGGAGACACCTCAGGATTGGGGGTTGCGACAGTCAAAGGGTTAACTAAGTACAGGAAAACCCCGCATATAGAGTACCTCGTTTTTGGTGTTCCACATTTTCTTTAGCTATCAACCAGGTCATTTTGTTCTGTGCATTTACCATTTTTCCCTGTTTTCATACAACAGTTGTATAAAGGAAGCGAGACAGGTACCATATTTTAATGTAATTATTGTATGTAGTGTGTATTTATTTTACTTATCTTTTTATACCTAGATGTAATGAGCCTATAGGCAGTAGGATGGTAGACAGCAACTGCCCAGGGAGGTACTGCCATCCTGCCAAGTGATTGTAAAATGCAAGCCTGTAATTGTTTTACATGATGGTAGGACTGCTGGTGTCTTATTTCTGTCTCATAAACATGCAAAATTTCAGATACATCTTGCCACTTCTACTTACACTTAGGTCAAACTACACATGTATGTACAAGCATATACATACACATCCCTCTGGGCTTTCTTCTATTTTCTTATTAGCCCTTATTCTTGTTTATTTCTGCTTATCTTCATGGGGAAGTGGAACAGAATTCTTCCTCCATAAGCCATGTGTGCCTTAATAAGCAACTAAAATGCCAGGAACAAGGGGCTAGTAACTTTAGTTTTTGTTTGGGCAACCCTGCCTTAGTGGAATATGGCCAGTTTGTTGAAAGAAAAGAAGGTACTAAGAATGTGATAAGCGTACTAAGAATGTGATAAGTGTAAACACGTTATCAGGCATTTTAGACGCATTCAATAATGAAAAAGCACTTTTCCCACCGCCGGCAATTTTCGCTTACCATACAGGGTTGAAAACCTAAGAGCCATACAAACAGAACCCTCTTGTATCATTTTCCATCTGGAGTGCATTCCACATAAGTAAAAAAAAGCCTAGGCTTACTTTGGAATAGAGTGAATGGAATGCACACCAAATATTTTTTTTAACCTACTGAGGGTTAGAACCCCTGATCTGAAATTTGCTCTCAGGATTGGGGAATGTAAAAAAATTCTTATGAATTGATGGAGAATCTTTTTCCAAAGGTAATGAAACCAAAAGTACAAAATTTGATGGAAAACTTGCAGAATTACACTCTTGCAAAGTTTGTGGTCTGGTGATATTTATGAATCAGCGATTTTCCCCACTTTGAGCCCTATTTTTGGCCAATTCTATTGTTCCAGTCAACCAAACTCATAGCTATTTCACTTGTATTCCTGCTATTCTAATGCCTGAGTACAAGAAATTGCCGATTTACCTATTTCAACTATCCAATAAAGTGATAAGAAATCACTAATTTGGCCCATTTCACACAAAATTCAAAAACTGCAAATTTAATAATAAATATGTAAGACATTCCTGGCACTAAAAAAACATTTTCTCTGTTCGTCAGTTACATTCTCAGGCTTCTCCTATATTACACTTGCTTTCCGTTTTGAAGTTTTCCGCTATTTTGAATTCAATTTCAAGCTACTTCAATCCTGAAAATAATCAAAACCATCTCTATTTCTGTAATATATCTTCCAAGCTATCACATGAGATCAAGAAACCGAGAATACAACCAGATAAACCATGCAAAGATACGGTGCAAAGTCTGTTTTAAACCAAAAACATGATCACTGTTTTTTTTCCATTATCCACTGCATGCTGCAGGATTTTTCTATATTGTGCACACTTTCCTCATAGATCCCATTCTCTCATATCTAGGCCCAAATTTACTGCTCACAGCTTAAATGAGAGAGCTGAGCTCATCGTGTAGAACAATGGGACCGGCTCAGGCTTCAAAGCCATAGTACAAGGGGACCCACCCCAAAAGGGCTAAGAACCTTTAATCACAGCATCAAGTCAATTTGCAGTAATCTACCTTATTTGTGCAACTTGTTCCTGATGTGATATTGAATTTTCAGCGCTGACTTTCAGTTTAGTAAACACAATAAATGGACTCACTCGAGTATGAAAAACTGTAATGTATCTTTGATATAAGAAATATTCTCACTCTGGATAAACAGAATGTAACCACCATAGTTCAATTTAATTCACTGCTCAAAAACAGGATCCAAAATATCTTTAAAATACCTTTTGATTAAAAGAGCCTTTCTTTCACTAGAATAAAACACTGTTCAGGGAGTTCAGCCTCATTATTTATCCTGCCTACCTGGCTTCATTATTTATCCTGCCTACCCGGCTTCATTATTTATCCTGCCTACCTGGCTTCATTATTTATCCTGCCTACTCGGCTTCATTATTTATCCTGCCTAAACCACTAGGAAAATGAAGGGGAAAAACAAGAAATAATTTCAAAGACAAAACTTTACAATATAATGCAAAAAAGATTATCAATGTCAAAGCACAAAGTGACTTCTTGATTCCTTGAAATATCAGAGTCCAAACATTCCATACTCAACAGTAATCAGCTAAAAAAAAAAGCCCCGTACTTACAAATTAAGAATACGTTACATACTTACATCCCTTTCAAAATTCATGATGACAAACTCCATGAAGAAGCAGGCATAATATCCAGAATGCAGACCATGCCATACTGCCAGGAATATTAGTGCCAGAATTTGAGAGATGTAGCGGTTATTCAGGAATCGCAATCTCTTATAGACGTATCTTCAGAAATGGAGTAATACAATGTAATTATTACAAAGTTCTTCTAAAAAATTATGTACAATAATTAAACAGATGTCGGTCTAAGTCAAGACAAACAACATAATTGTTGATATAATGTCTCAATCTCTCACTATTTACAAAAAGCTTAGAGAGTTCAACAGCAACTGGTTATTAAAGTATGTAAATACAATACCATATATACTCTAACAAATTTTAATAACTTTTTGTCTTTGATTAAATTGAGATACAGAAATTTATTTATTGATGCATAAACATGAATTATACACACATAATATGATCACTATATGTTACACTAAAAGTCTAGTAATTAAGTTTTAAGTTGATTGTACATGTGTAAAATAAGCAAATCTGTGTGAGCCAACTGTTTCCATCACCAAAGAGCATGCAAAAGATAAACTTTGACAAGAGTTACAAATTTAAATGCAATAATTCATAACAAAAGGGGCAAGAAAGTTAATATAAGAAAGCAAGCAAAGAGCACCTACTTACTGGGCTACCCAAGCATTGGTATTAGTGTTGAAGGAAGCAATCATGTGGCCAAAAGTGGTAGCTCCTTCATAGAGCCCAATCTTGACATTAGCACAGCCATTCCACAGACAGTTGCCATTAGCATCCTTACCCGAGTATGAGAGACCTACAAGGGTGGAGGGTGAGCCAGTTACATGGCAGATAACGGGCATACTAGAAGAAATTTTAACAGTTGCACTCGAACAGGTATACAACACTGCCATTTACTGACAGAAAACTGTTAAATGTAAAATTACTGTGGGTAAGATCACAAGAAATGTGATCAGCATGGTGGCCACTGTGGTAATGGCATACAAATACGTATAATAAAGTACAAGATTGAGGGTGGTAAATGAAGACATACACTGACAACATGTGGAGAAATAGGACACAATCTTATAGTGAAATTTTTATCACCCAGGGCTACACTCTTTATCAAGTATACAAATAATACACAGATAACCAGTGTAATAAGACAAGCAAGTACCCCAAGGTAAAGCTACAGAGGGGTCACAGTAGAGGTGAAATACTGTAAGAGGGAAGAGTCAGAGGTAAAAGGTGAGGTCAGGACTGGCAGCCACATCTATAACCTCTTTTATTCTTAAGGCTAGCATGAATGTGGCTGTTGTTAATGATGAAACTATAAAATAAATAATTTTCTTTTAAAAATACATCAGCCATTTCCCACCAAGGCAGGGTGATCCACAAAAGAAGAAACACTTTCATCATCATTCACTCCATCACTGTCTTGCTAGAGGCATGCCTACACAGTTATAAAATGGCAACTTATCAATACCTCTCATTCTGAGTGCAGACACTGTACTTCCCACTTCCATGACTCATGTCCAGCCTGCCGGTTTCCCTGAATCCCTTCATAAATGTTACCTTGCTCACACTCCAACAGTACATCAAGTCTTAAAAACCACTTGTCTCCACTTGCTCTTTTCTAACACGCTAGAACCTAACCAGCTGTATAAGTGGGTCCCTACTGTACTTTTACAGGATGGATAATTGCAAACAAGACGTATGTTATCCACCACAAACTACACTCCCACGTCATGAACTAGGGATCAGCATGTAGCAACCGTTTCAGGAGGAAGACACAACCACACACAGGATCATATGGAAGACTACATGCAACCGTTTCAGGAGGAAGATACAACCACACACAGGATCATATGGAAGACCATCATTTATTTTACCAAGACCAATGAGCAGAACAATGTATGTGCTGACTGGACCCACCATGCACATCATCCACAATACTTGTATTAAAAAATATTACCCAACCCTGGCCCTTCAACTTAACCCCCCACCCCACCTCCTGACCTTTCTGCTTACTTCACCCAAGGACTTTTATTTTTGCACCATTTTTGACCTCTCCTGTGATCCCTCTTGAACTTGACCTCAAGGCTCATTTGCCTTAAAAAGCAGAATATCTGTTTTCCGTATACCAGACCTGATAAAGTTAAGCCTAGAACAAAATGTAGTAGCAGTAATACAGCAAAGGTTTCACTGTAACCCAAGTCTCTCTTTCTCTACAAGAGTAAGCTTTTGTGGAAACAAAAATATGGAGAAAATCTGGAAGAAAAGAGGTAATCTACAAATGGCCACACACACACAGAAGATGTAATATCTGTAGACCTTCTGCAGTACCACCTGCAGTGCTCCACCAACAACACCATCATCTCGCACCTCCCATCAACTTCTCACCTGCTCATAACTGATTTCATGCTACTGGTAAGTACAAGATAAGATTTCGTTCGGAATTTTTACACCGGAGGGTTAGCCACCCAGGATAACCCAAGAAAGTCAGTGTGTCATCGAGGACTGTCTGTCTTATTTCCATTGGGGTCCTCAATCTTGTCCCCCAGCATGTGACCCACACCAGTCGACTAACACCGAGGTACCTATTTGCTGCTAGATGAACAGGACAACAGGTGTAAGGAAACGCGTCAAAATGTTTCCACCCTGCCGGGAATTGAGCCCAGGCCCTCAGTGCGTGAATCGAGAGTTTTGCCAGCCAGGCCACGGGGGTCACCCGTGTATGTATAAATATGTATATGTATTTATGTATGTATGTGTGTGTGTGTGTGTGTGTATATATATATATATATATATACAGTTGACCCCCGCTTAACGATCACCTCCAAATGCGACCAATTATGTAAGTGTATTTATGTAAGTGCGTTTGTACGTGTATGTTTGGGGGTCTGAAATGGACTAATCTACTTCACAATATTCCTTATGGGAAAAAATTCGGTCAGTACTGGCACCTGAACATACTACTGGAATGAAAAAAGTTCGTTAACCGGGGGTCCACTGTATATATATATATACAGGAAGGCCCCGCTTTACGGCGTTTCACTTTACGGCGTTCCGCTAATACGGACATTTCAAATTATGACCAAAACTCACTATACGGCTCCCCCCACCTGACTTTCTAATACGGTCACCCTGCCCCACCCTGTTTGTTTACATTCTCCATGAGCTCAGTAAGCACTAAGTCTCTCCATTTTGTCTGGAAACTCCAAAATTTCAAATGTTTTTAAAAGTTATTTCATATTTTATATATACTCTGATAATTACTTACTTACTCCTGACCCTACATTAAGACTACAAATATTTTAAGGTAAGTAATGAGTGAACTGTATATACATTTTATCGCTCTGGGATGCTTAAATATCATAGAATAGTATGTGTGGGTGGGGTGGCCTGGTAAGGTAGCCTGGCTTATTACAATACATACCACACTTGATTTCTTACAATAAATACTACTTGTCTCACCCTAGATTAAGACTATAAATATTTTAAGGTAAGTAATGAGTGCACTATGTGTGTATTGTACTTTTTTATTGTTTTTTGATGCCTGGTTCTATTGCTAACTTAATATATGTTAGTGTAAACTTGTTATCTAGTGTTTGTATGCATTTGTAAGTGGAAAAAAAGGGTGTTCCACTTTACGGCGGTTTCCGCTTTACGGCGGTAGCCTGGAACCTAACCCGCCGTATAAGTGGGGCCTTCCTGTATATATATATATATATATATATATATATATATATATATATATATATATATATATATATATATATATATATATATATATATATATATATATATATAATATATATATATATATATAATATATATATATATAAATGTAAATGGGGAGCCTTTAATTGAGCTATGTGTAGAAAGAAATTTGGTAATAAGTAATACATATTTTATGAAAAAGAGGATAAATAAATATACAAGGTATGATGTAGCACGTAATGAAAGTAGTTTATTAGATTATGTATTGGTGGATAAAAGGTTGATGGGTAGGCTCCAGGATGTACATGTTTATAGAGGGGCAACTGATATATCGGATCATTATTTAGTTGTAGCTACAGTTAGAGTAAGAGGTAGATGGGATAAGAGGAAGGTGGCAACAACAAGTAAGAGGGAAGTGAAAGTGTATAAACTAAGGGAGGAGGAAGTTCGGGTGAGATATAAGCGACTATTGGCAGAAAGGTGGGCTAGTGCAAAGATGAGTAGTGGGGGGGTTGAAGAGGGTTGGAATAGTTTTAAAAATGCAGTATTAGAATGTGGGGCAGAAGTTTGTGGTTATAGGAGGGTGGGGGCAGGAGGAAAGAGGAGTGATTGGTGGAATGATGAAGTAAAGGGTGTGATAAAAGAGAAAAAGGTAGCTTATGAGAGGTTTTTACAAAGCAGAAGTGTTATAAGAAGAGCAGAGTATATGGAGAGTAAAAGAAAGGTAAAGAGAGTGGTGAGAGAGTGC